>NW_007260567.1:99030-183196 GCF_000164805.1 Carlito syrichta | reverse complement strand
CCCCCCCCCCCACGGCACATTGATCTTATCTGATCGTGCCATGACGCAGCCCCGCCAGGCTGACCCAACATGAAAAGCTCTCCTCCTGAAAAGTCCCTTCCTTGAGGTGCTGTGCAGTGAGGCCCTTTGGGTTTTGGCTGCCGCAGTCTAGGGAGTCCCAGGACTGGTCCTACAGGACTGGCGTGATGAATTGATCAGATAGATGAGGCTGGACTTGTCCTGGGTCACTGATTATTGAGGCCCAGGACAAGTGATTCTGATCTAAACATATAGTTATATAAATATAAATCCATATATGATCTGAGTATACACATACACACACACGCGCACACGCGCGCACACACACACACACACATATACAGTATTTTCTCCTTCAAATTATGTGTATTATTTTTTCAAATGGTTATTAATTTGTGATTTTGTGATAGAAATAGGATGGGTGCAGTGACTCATGCTGTAATTCCAGCACTCAGGAGTTTAAGACCACACAAAACAAGTGAGACCTCATTCCTACAAAAAACAAAAAAAATCCAAAAATAAGCCAGGTGTAGTGGTGTGTACTTTTAATCCCAACTACTTGGGAAGCTGAGGCTGAAGGATCGTTTGAGCCCAGGAAGTGGAGGGCTGCGGTGAACCTGCCACTGCACTCCAATCTGGGTGACAGAATGAGACCCCAAATTAAAAAAAAACAAAGGAAGTTGGTCTTTGTCTCCGGTTCTTGGTACAGAGCTCCTAAAACCTTAACATTTCCTGAGTGATGGGGCAGGAAAAATGTCTTTTGTTATTCATAATAAGCCCCTTTTAACTATAGCAGAGTTTATGTCAATGATGTGACTCTTGGAGAATGGAGTTGGTAGCCAGAGGAAATAACAATGGGATTGGACACTAGGTTGGAATTTTCAACCCCACCCCCAACCCCAACCTCTAACTCCAGGAGGTAAGAGGGGCTAGAGATTGAGTTCAATTACCAGTGGCCAAAGATGTCATCAATCAAGCCTGCTTGATGAAGCTTCCATAAAAACCCTAAAAGAAGGGTTCCATGAGTTTCTGGGCTGGTAAACAACACATGCTGGTGGTGCACTGCAAACCACAGGGGCAGGGACAGATGCTTCTGTGCTAGGGACCCTTCCAGACCTCACCCACCTGCCCATCTGCCTGATGCATCTCTTCATTTGGCTGCTCATTTGTGTCCTTTAAAAATACTCTTTGTAATACACTGACCATAGTAAGTAAATCATTTCTCTGGTTTCTATGAGCCATTCACTCAAATGATCAAACCTGAAGAGGGGGATCACAGGAACTTCCAATTTGGAGCCAGGGTGGGTTACCTGGGACCCACTACTTGTGATTGGTGTCTAAAGTGGGAGACAGCCTTGCGAGACTGATCCCTTCATCTGTAGAGTGTGTACTAACTCCAGGTTAGTGCAGTTAGTGACAGAATTGAGTTAATTAAATTGTAGGACATCCAGTTGGTGTCTACTGAGAACTGTATACTTGGTTGGTACAGGTACAACCTCACACACATTTCGTTTCAGATTCTGTGAGAGTAGAGAAAAACAAACTGTTTCTTTTTCTCTTTTTAATTGTTAAGACATAAATGAAAAGTGGAATTATTAGGTATTTCCATTAAGTTGATTTCAGGTCTAAGAGAAGGATATGTACAAGACAAGGCTGAAACATCAGTCATAAAAGTAAGACGTTATGAAAGAGGCTTAGAATCAAAAGGATTCAAGAGTCAACTTGAATAAACTACCATTGGCCAACGGTAGGACTTATACAAGTACTGATAAAATTAACAACTGCAATGAACTAAAACACACCAAGTACATTTAAATCTGTGAATACATAATACTCCTCAAGGGTAAAATTTGGCCAGGAGCAATGACCTATGCTTGTAGTCCCAGAACCCAGGGAGGCCGAGATGGGAGGACTGCTTGAGCCCAGGAGTATGAGACCAGCCTGGGCAACACAGTGAGAGCCCTCTCTCTACAAAAAGTAAAAATTAAAGATTAGCCAGGTGTGGTGGCATGCACCTGTAATGTTAGCTACTTGAAGCTGAGGCAGGAGTGCTTGTGCCCAGAAATTTGAGGCTGTAGTAAGCTATGACCACTTTACTCACTGCACTACAGTTTGAGCAATAAAGTGAGATCCTATCTCTGAAAAACAAAACAAAACAAAACAAAAAACAACAACAACAAAACTTAAAAAATAAAATTCATAGATCACCTCTGAGGAATGCTAGGGACCACTTCATTATTTTGAATTGCTGCTTAATAAAGGGGAAAAAAATCCAGGCATTTATCCCAAATTTCCTAAATAAAGTATTGATGCAGCCAAATTTCTTTCTCAAAATCTTTCAACTAATAAGTAAAGAAGGAATGAGAGACTATCAGTACTTTACTGCAAATAAAAAATAGATATTGGCTATGGTCATCCATTGCTGCTAATATCACCAAAAAAATGGGGGAGTGAGGAGAAAGAAAAAAGTTCCCTGATGGATGGATACACCATTCCTGAAAAACTAAATGAACAAATAAAACTTTAATCTGACTGCATAGAAAAACAAACTAGCTGGGCTCGGTGGCTCAGCCTGTAATCCCGCACCTTTGGGAAGCTGAGGTGAGTGGACTGCCTGAGCCCGCGGGTTCGAGACCCACCTGGGCAACTTGGCGAGGCCTCATCTCTACAATAAATCAAAAATCAGCTGGGCGTGGTAGCGTGCACCTGTAGTTCCAGCTACTTGAAAGGCTGAGGCGGAAGGATCGCCAGAGCCTAGCAGGTCGAGGCTGCGGTGGCCGGGAGCGGCCACTGCACTCCAATCTGGGCGACAGAGTGAGACTCCAACTCAAAAAAAAAAAAAAAAGAAAAACTTTTTTCTCTGCAGGTGTACCCCACATAACAAGCAAGCAGTCAGTGCTGCAGTGGACACCAGCTGGGTGTCCTCCAATTCAATTCTGACATCATCTACCTGGAGATAATGTCAGGTCCTGTAGAGTTGAGGATTCAGTCTCCAAGGCTGCCCTCTCTACTTCTGTTGCCAATTACAAGTCCTAGGCAGTTTTACTTGTGCTTCTAAGGAACTGGCCATGAATTGGGGTTCCCACACCCCCCTCCTTGTATTCTATTAATTTCCTAGACCAGCTCACAGAAACCAGGGAAATATGTTTACCAGTTTATCATAAAAGATATTACAAAAGATACAGATGAAAAGATACACAGGGCAAGGCATGCGGAAAGGGGTGCAGCGCTTCCATGCCCTCTCTGGGCATGCTACCCTCTAGGAACTTCCACATGTTCAGCTACCCAGAAGCTCTCCAAACCCCATCTTCTTGGGTCATGGATGGAAACTTCTTTGGACAGGCATGGTGGAGTAAGGACAACCGTGTAGAAATGTGATTAGACAAGAAGGGAGTAATCAAATACTAGTAGACTGAGTGGGGAAAGCCAGCAAGGCCTGTCTGTTCAACTTCTTCCTGGCCTCTCTGTGCAGCACTCCTTCCTCCACAGTGGGGGCAGGACCCATTCTGAAATGAGGGTCTTATGACCTACAACCAGACAAGGTAAGTCAGAGAATTTCTTTATGGTCAGCCCCAAGGCATAAAGGCAAGGAAAGACTGGAGTATATTTTCATTTTTATTGACGATAAAAAGGAACAGAGAGGAGGCCAAGAGAAGATCAGAGAGAAAGGGTCTGAGACCCAAAGTACCCAACATTCCAACAAAAGACTCTTTCACCTTTATCATTCAAAAACTCTTCTGAAACTGCTTCAGGAATCAAAGACAACAGGCAAAATACTTTAGCAAAATATATGCTTATTGTGTTAGTCACTCAAATAACATAAGCTGTAAGAGTTATGAGCCAGGAATTGTGGATGAAAACATATATAATATAAATGTTTATGATATCAAGGACAATTTGTTTATTTTTAGTTAATACTATATAAGAAAAAAAAAGAGAAGAAAAGGAGGCTGAACAGGGGAGTGAACACAAAATTAAGAGACGACTGAAAAATGAAAAGACAAGCTACACAGGTAAAAAATATTTATGGAAAATATATCTGATAAAGTAGTGTACCGCTATTCAAAATATACAAAAAACCCTCTTATCTCTCAACAATGAGAACACCAACTCAATTTTTAAAATGGGTGAAAGACCTAAATAGACCCTTCATTGAAGCTATGAAGAAGCACATGAAAAGATGCTCAGGATCAAGTCATTAGAGAATTACAAATTAAAACAACACTGGGATACCACTACACATTATTATTATGGCAAAATCCAAAACACAAACAACACCAAGGATGTGAACAAGAGCTCCCATTCATTGCTGATGGAAATGCAATTTGGCACAGCCACTGTGGGAGTTTGGAAGTTTCTTACAAAATTAAACATACTCTACCACATGATCCAGCAATAGCACTCCTGAGTATTTACCCAAATGAGTTGAGAACTTATGTCCCCACAAAAATCTGCACATAGAAATTTATAGCAGCTATATTCATAGCTGCTCAAACTTAAAGAAACCAAGATATCCTTGGTGTGATGGATATATATGCTCATTATTCATTTGTCCAAACTCATGGAATAACAAACGTACCATTCTGATATAGGATGTCAATAGTGGGGGAGGCTGGGCACTGGGAGAGGGGACAAATGAGTATGAAAGTCTCTGTACTTTCTACAATTTTGCTGCTCTCAAACTCTTCTAAAAAAAATAAAATGTATTACTAAAAAAGGTTAAAAAATACATAAATTGTGCAATAACCATGGGAATAAATTGGGGAAAAAAGAGAAAGATTTAAAAGACAACCAATTGCCATGAATGGACCTTATTTGGATCCTGATCTAAAAAAACTGTAGAAAAAAACTTTATGAGACAATCAAGGAAATCTGAAAACTAACAGGATATTTTATACAATCATTAATTTTTTTTAGGTATGATCATTGTGTTATAGTTAAGTTTAGAGATAGACACTGAAGAATACATAGATGAAATGACATCTGGGTTAACATATAGGATTTGGTACAAAAGGATGGGGGCAGACTTCTATTTTCATACTGCTTAAATTTTAAAAAACAAGTATGTATTACTTTTTATAATTCTCTTTAAATAAAAATTTTCCTAAAAATGAGGTGAAAATCATCTCACATTACTAACATTAATTACTGATGGATACAGAATAACAAGTAGGTACAATATCATCCATGATAGTTAAAGAAAAGGCTCAACTGACAATTCTAACTAGGTGCTTAACAGGTAATCTCTAAACATTTTTTTTTTTGAGTTGGAGTCTCACTCTGTCGCCCAGACTGGAGTGCAGTGGCCGCTCCCGGCCACCGCAGCCTCGACCTGCTGGGCGCTGGCGATCCTTCCGCCTCAGCCTTCCAAGTAGCCGGAATTACAGGCATGCGCTACCACACCCGGCTGATTTTTTGATTTATTGTAGAGATGAGGTCTCGCTGCCCAGGTGGGTCTCGAACCCGCGGGCTCAGGCCATCCACTCACCTCAGCCTCCCAAAGGCGTGGGATTACAGGCTGAGCCACTGAGCCCGGCTTTAAACATTTAAAAGACATGAAATTGTCAGTTATCTTGGCCTGGTAAGAACTACCACTTCATGAAGATTACAGTTTTTAAAGTAATGTTTCAGTGAACAGGAATGGAGAATAGGAATAAAATAATTATCTAGGATATAAAGGCATTGCATAACAATTAATAGCAGCAGCTGTAACATTTCCTGAAATTAAATAAAATCTGGAGACAGAAGTAAAATACCAATCTCATATAAGCAAAATAGGCCAAAAGTCAAGATTCAGGATTAAAATGCCAAACAGGAACTAAACTCTTTACCTACACACCTTTAAGAGAAAGGTTCTTGCTTTGTCACCCAGATTAGAGTTCAGTAGGGCAATTACAACCTACTGTAACCTTGAACTCCTGGGCTCAAGTGATCCTCCTGCCTCAGTCTCCTGAGTAACTAGACCTACAGGCATGCACCACCACGTCTGGCTTATTTTTTTTAATTTTAATTTTTGTAGAGACAGGGTCTTACTATGTTGCCCAGGATGGTCTTGAACTCCTGGCCTAAAGTTATCCTCTTGCCTTGGACTTCCAAAGTGCTAGGATGACAGGCATGAGCTACCATGCCTGGCCCCTAATAAATTCTTTTCTTTTCTTTTTCTTTTGAGTCAGAGTCTCACTGTCACCCAGGCATGTACAGTGGCATGCTCATAGCCATCGCAGCCTCGACCTGCTAGGCTTAGGCAATCCTTCCACCTCAGCCTTCTAAGTAGCTGTAACTACAGGCTGTGCCACCATGTCCGGCTAATTTTTTTGATTTATTGTAGAGATGAGGTCTCGTCAAGTTGGCCAGACTGGTCTCAAACCCATGGGGTCAGGCAATCCTTTTACCTGGGCCTCCCAAAGAGCTGAGATTGTAGGTGAGAGCCACCACGCCTGACCTATTTTTCTTAAAAAAAGAAAAACAGAGGTCTTTATATAAAAAGACACCTGCAACCACATGTTCATTGCAGTACAATTCACAATTGCAAAGATGTAGAATCAACCTAAATGTCCACCAACTGATCAGTGGATAATGAAAATGTGGCATATATACACTATGGAATACTATTCAGCTATCAAAAAGAATGAAATAACGTCTTTTGCAGCAACTCGGAGAACATCATCCTAAGTGAACTAACTCAAGAACAGAAAATCAAATACCATATATTCTTACTTATAAGTGGGACCTTAACTAAGGATATGCAAAGATACAGGGAATGGTATAATGGACACTAGAAACTCGGAATGGGGAGAGGTGAGGTATAAAAGGACAAAAAAAAAAAAAAATCACCTGTTGGGTACAATGCACACAGGAGGGGGTGGTAGGTACTCTTAAAGCACAGTCCAAAAACTCTGTATCCCCAAAGCTATTGAAATTTTTTTTAAAAAGAAAAATAATAAAAATAAAAACTACTGACCTATTAAAAAAGAAAGAAAAACAATAAATAAAAGCATCATTTACTAAACTATTATACAACAAATAAAAAATTCAAATTAAGTTGTTAAATGTTAATAATCATTATTTGCTTTTTAAAAACGTTTACATGCACACTGTTAGGTACCAGAATTTCAGTGGGACCTCCAAAAATGTTCGATACCAAAATCCCAATGGGGCCTCCAAAATGTTAGGGCAGACCCCCCAGGGGGATTGTGATCTGGAATCCAGTGCCGTGCAAAGGATACAAATTGCACAGAAGTTAGACTAGAAAATATAGTTCATTTAGAAAGTAAATGAGAGACAGAGAACAGACAAATAGACAGACAGAGAGGAGATTCACCTCCCCAAGGTAGGTGAGAAGGCCAAAGATAAGAAGACTAGGCGGCCATAGCTCAAAGAACACATAGCCTGTCCAGTCCTTAACAAAACAATGACAAATGGGTGCCTGAGGTTAGATGCTTTTAAACTTTCCCTTTGAGGGGGTAGTTCGTTAAGGTGATTGGGTGGAAGTGGTCTTTTTCACATCATCATGAAGGAGACAAGTATGCATAAGCTTTGATGTCGGGTGATAGCAGGCAGATGGGTATGCCAGTCACATGATTGATGCCATGTTGATGGGGGTCTGTGTCATGAAGATCATGAAGAGTTGATTAGGTTAGCTGGTTTACAAAACAAGCTGGAGAGGGAGTTGTAAAACAATTATCAATAGCTACCTCTGAGAAATGGGTGCCGTCCTTGATTAGAAGACAAGCTAGGTCATGTTAAGAGACTATGACACAACTAGGTAGTGTCAAGATGGCTGCTCATTGAGTATATCAACTCCATCTTGGTCCTTTCACACACACAGAGCAAGTCAACAGATTGTTGCTGTTCTGTAATTTATATTCTGTGACTGATTATCATCATGTAAAACTATTCCATCATTTAACCGTAAAGTGTGGAAATTATGCTTTTATGGTTTCAGTTGACTGCATAAAATTTTTAGATAATCAAATGCTCCTAAGTCATTAATTTAAAACTCTAATGGCATAATATGCTAATTTTCTTAAAACACTAAACTTCATTGAAAAATTTACAATGCTACCTGCCGCCTTTTGATTGTTTGCTAACTCAGTAGTGGTTACAAAATAGACTTAAGTATTCTTTTTCGTCAGTTTATATTTGCAATTTCTTTTCCCCTAAGTTTCCCAAGCAAAAAGTCAAAGTTCTTCAGTCATATTTCTATATTGGAAGGAACCACTGGAAACTGCTAATGTAGTAAATATGCTGCTTCAACTTTTGAATTTTCCTTAAAAACCTTCTCCCCTCATCTTACCCTAACCCTTCATTTCTCAATAATAGTTCCTTATCCAGTTTTATTTATCTAAAAGGCACCTATCACTAGTAGACTGTGAAAGGTCACCACATATAAAAAAGTTTACAGGGAAAGTTCTAGCCACACAAAAACATTGTTTTATAACTGACAAGTATATCTCACTTTTAAACAGTGACAATGGTATGTAGTTTTATTCCCAACCCATCACAAAACCTGGCTCTCAATTTTTAGTGCTTTTGTATTAACTTAACCTTCATTTGATGATGGACTACCATGCTTCACTACCTCATGGTGCCAGCTCTGAAAGCAATTCCAAATGAGTTCTGCTGGTATTTTTGTTTCACTAATCTTTTATGCAAAAGCTTCATATTTAAATAATTGTATAACCTTTCAAGGTGTTCAGTTTGAAGAACTTCACTCATATATATATAAAGAAATAAGTTCAATTCCTGTAACAGAGTAGGTGTCAACAAATATTGATTTCTTTCCTCTACATATTACATCATAACCATTTTGAATATATCCATGTTCACACATACATCTTTGCTTTTATGTACATAAAATATCTTTGGAAGGATATACAAGTAAATGTTAAATTGTTATCCCTTCAGAAAGATTTTAAATGGCTGAAAAAAAAGGGTAAAGAGGAGACATACTTTTCACCCTATGCACCATGGGTATTCTCTTTTTCAAAAGTAAGTTAAATTTTAAATGTTTTTTAAAGCTAAAAATGCAATCATATTCCCATCTCACCCAGCCCCCTATCCATCTGTAAAGAAACTGGGAAATATACTGATGGAGAGTTAATTTAGTCAACAGGAAGTATATGGGTATTGGCATCTGGCAGATAATCTAGGTTCAAATCTTAGCTCTCCGTCTGGAACATAGTTGTGCACTTTGACCACATTCCATAACCTTTTTGCTATTAACCACCCACAAAGGAAGAGTACAGAAAAATCTGCAGATATATTTTCCCTCCATATAAAAGTCTGAAAAGGGAAGAATTTCACTGCTTTCTCTTTCCTTAATTTTCCATTTGAAAAGGCCTTCAGAAAAGCTTATTTACATTTTAAAATATCATAAACTCCAAAAGACAAACAAGAAATTGGAAAAAAATACTGGCACCAGACATGACAAGTAATTTACAAAGTGACATTCTTAAAAACCAGAAAAATGAGTAAAGAATATGAACATTGAGCACAAATAAAAGATTATGAAAATGAAAGAACAGCAAATGAAAGCGATGTCCTTTCCAACCACCAATTTTCTAAAGATGAACAAGTCTGACACCCCATATTAAGGAGGGTGGGAAGAAAAAAACACTCTTATACACTATTGGTAGAAGTGTAAACTGACAGATCAAGGAAGACAACTTAGCAATATCTATTCACAATATCTACAAGTTAATATTCTGACCTAGCAATTACACTGTTAGGACCTTACCCCCTAAACACACAGAAGTAAGAAAAAATATAAGTAAAAATATCCTTATTGTAGTACCGTGTGTAACAGCCAAAAAAAAAAAAAAGCTCGTTATCTTATATCTTGATTAGCTGCCTAAAATCCTTTAGAAATAAAGCAAAGATGAGAAAGAGAAAATACTGTCTACAAAAACACCATGGAGGAGCTCAGGATTATCTCCAAGAGTTGAGGCTGCATCATGCCATATACGAAAACCCCTTTGAAGGGCTGGAACAGGACCCTTTACAGCTGGAATGCAAGATAAAGTGCTGCACTCAGTCCTACCTTCCTCTTAGGGAACTCTTGATATCTGTGCTATCCCAGCTAGTAGGTGGGACAGTGCAGGAGCCCATGCAGGCTATTGCAGACCTAGGAGAAACAGGGATTAGGCAGAAGCAGGGAGCGCGAAAGGTGAAAGAAACCCGAAGGGGGAAAAAGGGAAAGAGGACCCCATAAACATGATCTGCACACAAACGTGGATAGATTTGATTAAGGCAGAGGTGAATCCGAACAAGACAGACAAGCAGCCCAAAGCAGTGTTGGTGGGATTTTGGAAGCAACTTCCCAAATAAAAGCTTTACCAACCAACCTCAGAAAGGAGGGCTGAAGTGCAGGTATTAGAGGGGATCCCCTGTAACAAGGAAGTCCGCCCCTTGAAGCTATAAGATGTAATGAGGGACGGAGCCATGGAATGGTCACTCACACCTCGAGTTGAACCTAGTACTCCCCAGAGGATGACGACCTTTCATCCTGGCTTTGGTTTCAGGCCTAGGGGTGTACAGCCAAGACAGGGAGGATGTTTGAGTCTTCTCCATTGATCCGAAGCATGCTGAGCTTGCTACATACTGGACCCCAGAGAAAATACAAAGAGTAACAGCTTTGGTGGATTCTGGAGCTAAATGCACCCTAATATATGGTAACCCAAGTAAATGTGAAGGGTCCCTAACTGCTATAGATGAGGATGGTGATAAATCAATCAAGGTTCAAAGGGCCAGGGCATACTAACCCTGTGCACTGGCCGCCTGCCCCCTAGGCCCTCTGCTGTGTATATGTCTCCCATCAAGAAGTGCATACTAGGAATTGGTGTGCTGCAAGGGTTGTGTTTAGAAACTAGCACAGGCAAATTTCACTTGTGAGTGAAGACAGTGAAAGCTACAATCAGAAGGCACGCCAAACACCCACCTGTGGTCCCACCAGCACCACGGCAGGTGGTGGCTACCAAGCAATTCCTCTTACCTGGTGGGCACAAAGAAATTGGAGAAATCACACAGGAAGTGGCAAAGGTTAATATAATCCGCCCTGCTCACAGCCCCTATAAGTTTCCAGTACGGTCAGTAAGGAAACCAGATGGTACTTGGAGAATGACGGTAGACTACCAGGGATTAAATAAAGTTGTACCTCCTCTGCAAGCTGCTGTACCCAATATTGCTGATACACTGGACCAATTAAGGACACAACTGGGCACACACCATTCTGTAGTGGATTTGGCTAATTTCTTTAGTATTGACATTTATGCAGACTGTCAAGACCAGTTCGCATTCACTTGAAAAGAAAGACAATGGACGTTTGCGGTGCTGCTGATGGAGTATTTGAATAGTACTATGTGATGTCAAGGTATGGTCGCTCAAGATTTGGAAAGCTGGGGGCGACCTGCATCAGTGTCTCTATTTCATTATACAGATGGTGTCATGCTAACCTCACATTCTCTTATAGACCTAGAGCAGACAGCACCCCAGCTGATGGAACATTTGCAGGAGAAAGGATGGGCAGTGAATCAAAACAAGCTGCAAGGACCTGACTTGTCTGTCAAATTCTTGGGGGTTATTTGGTCTGGTAAGACAAAAGTAATGCCTTCAGCTGTTATTGATTAAGATTCAGCTGTTATTGATTAAGATTCCTGGGGGTTTGTTGGGGTGTTGGCGGGCATATTTCCCACATTTAGTGCAAATTGTATAACCTCTATACAGATTGACCAAAAAAGGATCGCAGTGGGACTGGACAGAGGAGTGCCAACAGGCAATCAGTGCCGCCAAAAAGCACTATGGGTGCCATGCAAACACTTGGCATTCTAAACCAATCTCTTCCCTATGAATTGGATGTGAATGTTACTCAGGGAGAGTATACTTCGGGGCTCTGGCAGAAACAGGGAAAAAACTCACCTTCCCATTGGCCTTTGGTCACAGACCTAGAAGGGTGCCGAATCCCATTACAGTCCCACTGAACAGCAGGTCAATGCAGTATATCAAGCTCTCTTGGCAACAGAGCCCACTACAGGACAATCCTCAGTAACTGTCATAGGCCCCACAGCTGAGCCACGCAGACTATGACCCTGACCAAATGGCAAGCATATCTCTGGCAGCATAGCAATCTCTTCATAAGTCCTTTAAGCCAGGAAGTGCAGCAGCTGCTAGGGTCGATAACACACATCGATGCAGTTGAGCATGCGGGGGAGCAAACAGTTATTACCCCATTAACCATTATGGAAGGCATACCATTTCAGAAGAGATTTGGTACACAGATAGATCAATCCATGGGAAACCCCCTACATGGGAAGCCATTGAATACCAGCCAAAACCAGAGACTATCTGGATGGAAGACAGGCCTGGGCAGAGCAGTCAGTGGGCAGAGTTGCGGGCAGTGTGGCTGGTGATATCCAAAGAGCCAGATGCACTACAATTTGCACAGAAAGCTGGGCAGTGTTCAAAGGGTTGACGCTGTGGATGCCACAATGGCACAAGCAGCAATGGACAATTATGAACAAGCCCCCGTGGGGCCAAGATATGTGGCAGGACATTCATACCATAAGCCTCCAAAAGATAATCACTATCTTCCATGTTTCTGGATACTCTCGCCTGCAGAGTTGTCTACATCATAAGATGAAACATGTAGGCCAGAAAACAGTGGAAAGTTGCAAAAGCTTGGGGGCTTCCCATCAAATACTCTGACATAGTGACTACTTGCAACAATTGCTTGATATATGCTGCAAGGCACTCATAGAGACTGCCAGAAGAAAGTGGACATGTCATATGGGGCTGTGAGCCCTGGAACCCTCCAGCAAGAGGACTATATTGGCCCTGTTTCCATGTTGGAAGGGACCTGGGTTGCTCTCACTTGTGGTGATGCTACTACAGGATTCCTGCAGGCCTTCCAAAACAAGCGAGTGACATAGTGCTCAACCATCAGACTGACACAGCTCTTGGCAGCATTCAGCACCCCTGAAGTCATCAAAAGCAACCAGGGAACCCACTTTACTGGATATCAAGTCTAACAATGGACTGAGCAGCTAAATATTGATTAGCAAGTTCACCTACCCTGCAATCTCGCAGGCACTGAACTAATAGAAAGATACAATGGCATAAAAGACACTTTGAAAACAGATCAACACTCATTGCAGAAGTGGATTACCTGATTGCATGAAGCAATCTATACTCTCAGAGAACCCATGCTGGCTGTCAGCACCCTTAGATGCGCTGACACAACTGTGGGCGACATTCCTGAGGAGGCAAATCTGGATGCATGAATCATCACTGCGACCAAACTGGGGAAGCAAGAATAGCCTACTGCTGCCTGCCCCATAGCACACAGTTCCTAGAGAGACTATTCTCCATTGGCCTTGGGAAGTTCAATCTGAACCCCACTGGTGCTCCCTGCTGGCTCCATCAGGAGAGGAGAGAGTTCATAATTTAGGTATTTGTACTATGGTTGTGGGAAAATAGATAAATACTGTTAAGTGTAATAGCCCTGGGTCTCAAATACTCAAGAGGGAAATATACTTTCTATGTGGCAATCTAGGACACCCGCACTGTCCTTTTATGTCATGGAGAGGAAGGCTCCTAGGCCTGATAGGGCATGGTATACCAGGCCAAGCAGACCTCCCCAAAGTGTCACAATGTTGTCACAGGACAGGAATGTTGGATGTGTTTTGCCTGATAACAGAAATTTGCCTCTCCTTGTTCCTCTCAAACATTTATTTTACCACCCTTAGCTGCGGCTCCAGGAATAGTTCCTCCAATGGGTGGGGATCCTCACTCCAGTACACAAATCAGCATACTGGGTTTGTTCAGAGATCCCCGCATTGGCCACATCAGGGATGCAATGGAGAATGAAAATGAATGTTGCATGTACATTCCTGAAAATGGTCATAAAATGTCTATGGCCCTTAAGGCCCTGAACACTGAAATTAGTGCTGTTTTTCCAAATTGCCAAAGACCTCCTTTCCAAGTGATCTGGGTCACTGAGTTCCTCCTGCCAAAAAATAATCATAGGAATTATAATCACTATAGTGATTTTGTTGTTTGGATTCTGTGGCCTTATATGTGTGATATGGATGCAATGTTTGATTTGTGCGTCCACCTCAGGGAATTTGTGGAAGATCAATGCTACGTGAAAACTGTAACGGTAGAAAGAGGTCCATGTAGGGATGGAGTGTGGGATAAGTGTCTGGATATTGTTTCTCTATCCCCCATATCTGGCTTCTTTCTGCTCTTTGCCCAGAGAACACCCCTGGCCAAGGCTAGTCTCTGCAGGATATGCATATTCCCTGAAACAAGTCATGGGGTTAACAAGTCACAAGATGCAAGTAACAAAATAACCTAAAGACAATGTAGTTGTCACTCTTAATGTGATTGTAAACACTGTATAGGAATTTGAATAATTAACTTCTTGATTATAAAAATGTTTGCTGTGCTGTTACAAGGTGCAGATTCTCTCATCATCACTGTCCTGTTGCTAGTGGTGACCCACCTGTAAATGCAATAAATCAATGTCTCTTCCTGCTGGATCTCTGGATGACTTTTTTTGGAATAGGTAAACATTATGTGAAACCCCCTCAGATTTGGAGTTGCTGCGTTAGATCTGGAGAATGACATATGTTGGGAAATGAGAGCTTTGAACAGCTTCAACATATTTCTGGGAATCTAGGAGGAAATGCATAGTCCTATGGCGGTGCAGTGCTTAAGAAAGACCTGAGAAGGCCCTGTGCTTTCACCTCTGGATGACCTTGAGGCTTTGCATAAACAGGAAATGAAGGTCAAGGCAGAGCATAAACTGGCTGAGTGCTGAATGTGTACACCAGCAGATACACAGTGCCTCTCTGCAAAGACTAAAAGATGATTTTGGTTCCAGGTGTTTAAGGAAATCCCTGTTTAATCATTAGCTGACTACTAAGCAACAGAATACAGACTTCAATGGGTACAAAGCACAGACTTTTTAAAAGTCACTGAACAAACTAACAACACTACAACAAGCACCAACAACATCCATGGAGATAGGGGAGAATTTTACTTTCAGAGTTGCACATTATAATATTTAAAATGCCCAAATTCCACAAAAAATTACAGGCATGCAAAGAAATAAGAAGGAATGGCCCATAAAGAGGAAAAAGAAACCATCCTTAGGAAGCCCAGATATTCAATTTATTACCTAAAAACTTTAAATCAGCTGTTTAAAGTATGTTAAAAAAGAAAAGGAAACTATGGCTTAAGAACTACAGGAAAGCTTAGAACTCTGTCTCACCAATAAGAGTACATCAATAAAGAGGTAGAAATTATTTTTAAAAAAACAATAGAAATTATGGAGGTGAAAAATACAATAACTGAAATGAAACATTCACTAGAAAGGCTTAATAATTTATTTGAGTAGGCAGAACAAAGAACAAATGAACATAAAGATAGGTCTCAACTGAGATAGGCAAATCTGAGGAAAGGAAAGAAAAAAGAATGAAGAAAGTATAACAGAGCCCAAGAGGTATGTACACGAACCAGGCATACCATAATATACATAATAGGAGTCCCAAAAGGATAGAAAGGAGCAGAAAGAATATTTGAAGAAATACTGACCAAAAATTTCCCAATGTAATGCAGAAGTTCAACAAACCCCAAGTAGTTTAAACTCAAAGAGATTCACACCAAAATGCATCTTAATCAGTTGAAAGACAAAAAATCTTGAAAGAAGCAGGAGTACTCATCAGTAACATTAACAGCTGACTTTTCATCAGAACCACAAAGACCAGAAGGCAGTGGGAAGACATAAGCAAAGTACTGAAAGAAAGAAAAAAACTTGTCAACAAATAATTCTTGATCTGGCAAAATTATTCTTCAAAAATTAAAAAGAAATTAAGACATTTCAGAATTAGAAAAGATGAGAGAGCTGGGCATGGTGGCTCATGCCTGCAACCCCAGCACTTTGGGAGGTGGAGACAAGAAGATTGCCTGAGTTCAAGGCTTTGAGACCAGCCAGGACAACTTGGTGAGACCTCGTCTCTACAATTAATAAAAACAATTAGCAGGGCGTGGTGGTGCACATCTGTGGTTCCAGCTACTTGGAACGCTGGGGCAGAAGGATCATCTGAGCCGGCATGTCAAGGCTGTGGTGGCTGAGTGTGCCACTGCACTCCAGCCTGGGTGACAGGGTGAGATTCCAACTCAAAAAAGAAAAGAAAGAAGAAATGACAGAATTCATCACTAGCAGACTTACCCTACAATAAATGCTAAAGGTAGACCTTCATACTGATATGCAAAGACACTAAACAATAACTTAAATCTACGTGAGTAAAGAACACTACATAGGAAAATATAAATTGCCAGAGCCCAGCAGGTCGAGGCTGCGGTGGCTGGGAGCGGCCACTGCACTCCAGTCTGGGCGACAGAGTGAGACTCCAACTCAAAAAAATAAAAAATAAAAAATAAATAAAAGAGTATCAATGTATTTTTGTTAATATTTCTTCTTTCTCATATCTGATTTAAATTAACAACACATAAAGCTGTAAATCAGTGTTGATGAGCATACAATGTATAAAGATATAATTGTGACAACAACAGCATAAAGGGGGTAGGGTTATATGAAAGTTTTTTACGCTGTTGAAATTAAATTGTTATAATTCTGAACTAGATTATAATAAGTTAAGATGTTAACTGTAATCTCAGGACAACTATTAAGAAAATAACTTGAAAATATATAACAAATTTTAAAAAGGAATTAAAATAGTACACAAGAAAATATCTGTTGAACACGAAAGGAGGTAGAAATGAAAAAAACGACAACTGAGAAAATGAGAGAAGTATGTGTAAGTCATATATTTGATAAGCACCTAGTATTCAAAATATGCTAAGAACACTTACACTTCACTAGCGAAAAAGACAACACAATTAAAAAATGGACAAGAACTTCAACAGAAATTTCTCCAAAGAAGATACATAAATGGCCAACGAGTACATGAAAAGATGCTCATCATCAGCCATCGGGGACATGTAAATCAGACCCACAATATGATTATCACTTCACACCAACTAGGATATCCAGGATTTTAAAAAAAGAAAATAGCAAGTGTTAGCAAAGATGTAGAGAAATTGAAGGACTGGGTTGTGAAATGGTGCAGATGCTTTGGGAAACAGTTTGGCAGTTCCACAAACTGTTAAACATAAGAGTTACCACATAAGTCATTTTCTGACAACACTTGACACCAAATGTGTGTTTTTCCCACATCAATAACCAGTTCTCCAACTCTCCAGACATCAAATGGGTGTCCTGTAATTCAGTTAAATTCTAACACTAACTGCCCAGATTTAATGTCAAACTCTACAGGTTTAATAGCTCACTTGTTTCAGTCACCAGTCCCACATTATAACCCATACTTCTGACCAAACAGCTGTAAATCGGGTTCTCACAACTCCCTCCTTGTGTTGGAAACACTTTACTTAGGCTTACTAGACTATTACAAAGGATATAAATGAGCAACCAAACGAAAAGGCACATAGGGTAAGGTCCAGAAGCATTCTAAGTATAGTAGCTTCTGTCCTGTGAAGTTGGGGTGTAACACTCTTCCTGAAGCTCTCTGAAGCCCATCATTTAGAGGTTTTTAAGGAGGTCTCATTTCATATGCATGGCTGATTAAAACATCAGCTACTGGCAACTGAACTCAATCTCCAGTCGTTCTCTCCACACACAGAGGTGGGGCTGAAAGTTCCAACGCTTTAATCACATGGTTCATTTTTCTGGCAACCAGCCCCTATCCTGAATTTATCTAGGGGCCCATTAAAAGTCTCTTTATTAGCATAAACTGAGATATAATTGAAAGAAACTTATTATAAATACCAAAAGATGTTCCTATCATCTCTATTATTCAAGAAATTCCAAGAGTCTTAGAAGTTCTGGGCCAAAAACCTGAGAGAAAGTCCAAACACGTATTTCTTATACTTTACCCAGCAATTCAACTCCCAGGTGTATACACAAGAGAAATGAAAAACATGCCAACATAAAAACTTGAACATAAATATTCACATTGGCATTAATTCATAATAGCCAAAAAGGAAAAACAACTTATATGTTTATCAACAGATGAATGGATAAATAAAATGTGGTATTATCCAGACAATGGAGTAGTATGCAGCAATAAAAAGAAATGAATGAACTTTAAAAACATGCTAAGTGAAGGAAGTCGGTCACAAAGTATCATATTTATGATTTCATTTATAAAGAATACCCAGAATAGGCAAATCAACGCCAACAGAAAGTAGATTAATGGTTGCCATTGGGGGCAGAGTGCCAGCGGGTGAGTAGGACTGCTGATGGGTAAGAGGTTTCTTTTTCTGGGATAACGAAAATATCCTAAAATTGACTGTAGTGATGGCTACATAATTTTGCGAATATACAGATGATTCCCAACTTAGGATGATTCAACCCAATGATTTTTCAACTTTACGATGATACCCACACAACCATTCTGTTTTTCATTTTCAGTATAGTATTCAATAAATTGCATGAAATATCCAGCACTTTATTACAAAATATGCTTTGTGTTAGATGGTTCTGCCCAACTATAGACTAATGTAAGTGTTCTGAGCACATTTAAGGTAGGCTAGGCTAAGTTATGATGTTTGGTAGGTAAGGCGCATTTAATGCATTTTTTACATAGGATATTTTCAACATACGATGAGTTTATCAGGACATAAACCCATAAGTTGAAGAGCATCTGTACTAAAAACCAACTGTATAATTTAAAAAGGTGAATTTTATGGGTTTATGAATTATATTTCAATAATGCTGCTATTTTTTAAAAACTATTCCAGTCTTTGCCATGCTAAAAATCCCTCCCTGAACCCTTTATCACTCTCTGCTACCATGTCTTTCTATTCTTTTCCTCACAGCTAAGGTTTATTTTATTCTTGAAATAATCTACATATGCTTTTACACTCTCTGACCTCCCATTAACTCAACTCTTCTTCCCAAACCATTCTACCAAAACTGGCTTTCAGCTCTCATGTAGTTGACAAATTTGATAGTTTAGTTATCACATTCAATAGACTCCTAATAATCCTTGTTTTACTCAACTTCTCAAAGCATTTGAAGTATGGCTTTTATTTTATCTTTTTAATTAATTTTTATTCTTTCTGAAGAGTTAGTTGTAAAGTAGCTTCCTTTAAAATTTATCCCATTTGGATGTCTATGACATTTTCTCATGATTTCTCTACATCTTTAAATAGTTGGGAATTTCTTTTTCCAGCCCTTCTTCCTCTGTCTGGCTTTAAATGTTGTTGTTCTCCAAGGAGTATTTCTAGAACTACTTTATGACAATAACTTCTTATTTTGGTGTTATCTAAATCAATGGCTTCAGTTACCAGTTATAATATAGCCTAATGACTCACACATCAAGACCTCTCTCGCACTCCAAATCCACATACACAATTCCACAGCAGATGATTCCACTGGGATGTTTCACAGATAATGTCCACTCAATATAGTCAAAAGATAAAAAATACTGTTCCTCCCCAAATCTGCTCCTCTTCTTGAATTCCGTCAATACCACTGTACTATTGTTTATTCAATCACCCAAGTTAAAATCCAAGTTAAGTCATCTTATCCTATTATTTCTCCCTCACTTTTCATATCCAAATGTTTCCAAATCCTATAATTCTACTTTCTAAATATTTCTGTTAACCTCCTTCTCTGTACCCCCACTGATACGGCTTTAGTTTAGACCCATTTCACCTCAATTATGAAAACCTCCTAACCAGTTTTTCTGCATTCATTCTTACCTTCTCTCCAAGCCTCCTGCGACCCATACAATTCTAGAATTGTATGGGTTGCAGGAGGCTTGGAGAGAAGGTAAGAATCTTATCGTGTCTCTTTTCTAATTAAAATGCATGAACTCCATTATTGCCTACCTAAAAAGTCCTCAGACTAACATGCAATACTTCTTTATCTGTGCAGCCTTATCTTCTGCTACTTATCACTACACAATGCTACAGCTATAAAAAACAACTTCCATTCTTAAGTGTTCCAAGGGGCAACCTCCTTGGGTCCCCTCCCACAGTGGGAGCTTTTCTGTCCTCTCAATAAATCGTGCTTAAAAAAAAAAAAAAGTGTTCCAAGCTCTTTCTTACCTACATGTCTCTGTCTAACCTTCCCTCTACCTCAAGTTCCTTCCTCCCTCCCTCTAATTTCTCCCTCAGTCAAGACTAAACCTTCTTTAATGTAGTGCCTGACACTCAGCAGAGGGTTAAAAATGGGTTGAGCTGACTTAGGTCTCTCTTCTTTGTCCTATCTCAATGATTCCTATCTGCTTTCCAAAGCTGAGATTACTTTGATGGCCTAGAAGACTATGCATATGATGTGATCTCTGCCTACCTTCCCATTTTGTGTCTTACCACCAGTCTTACCACCACCCTCGACTTGCTAACTTTAGACTCCCACACTTTTGCTCACACTATTCCTTCTACCTAATTGCCCATGCTTTCCAGGCCCATACATGTGTTTTCAGCACTTTCTATACATAATTTTTCTTTACCACTGCCCCCTTCCTCAACCTGTCCTTTTCATCTCTTAAGTAACTGACTACTGCTTCTTTTGTACTACACTACTGCCTCATACTTTCTCCAATTAAAACAACCTTAAAAACACATTGTAGGTGTTGACAGTTCAAATAAGAAAGTGCGAACACCCTGAAGGAAGGGACAACTGCATTATCCATCTTAAGTCCTCTTCACCTGGTCACATTACCTGCCGCATATGAATTCCTGTGTTCTAAATAATCTGCATTTTTCCTTGGTCCTTCTTATATATAATAACATAAGTTTCTATTAGGGATTTTCTTGATTTTTTAATTTTTATTTTTTTCCTTAAAAATGGAATCCTTGTTCAAAGTGATTTTTCTTTCAAAAAAGACTATGCTTTCAGGTTATGTTCTGGACCCAATCTCTCCCTCCCAAGCAAACAAGTGTGCAACTCTAACTGAACAAGTTAAAGTTAACATGCACTTTTTAATATCACATCCATCTTTCTAAATTAGGGGAGAAATCGTAAAGATCTATAACTAGAAATAATATTTTTGAAGAGACAGCAAATCAGGTTGCACGGCATTGTTTCAAAATACTTTGAAGAATTACTTCTCAAAAGCTAGTTAAACTAGCCTACCCCACGTGATCTATGGAATACTCTGAATGAAAAGTAGGAGCCACTCTACTGACCTCCTACCTCCTACCACCAACCACCACAGCTTATGGCAACCACTCATTTTTAGGAAGATATTCGCAAAGGGGGGATCAAATCACCAAGATAACTCTAAAGACGCAAAGCGAGGTTACCTTTCTCATCCACAGTCCCATTTATTCATTTAGAAGGACTTCCTCTGTGAGCCAAAAGTGGGCCTGCTCCTTATCACGACTTAAATATTCGGTGAATGACTGCCAAGTATGATGGAATGCTCCCCAAAGCACTGCAGCAGTAGAGCACGTCCACTAAACAACAAGTCCAGAGAACGCTTTCCTACTAGAGGCCGGACGGTGTGCTAAGTCAATGTCAAAGCACATGCACGCCCAGAACATCTCTAAGATGTTCGTGATCTTCAAGAACTCGAGTAGGCCTCAGACACGCCGCCTGCTCAAGAGGCAGGCTCTGTAATGTTGAACCCCAAACTTGAACCGGCACGATTCACTTCAGGGAAGACCGACGGTGGAGGACTTTGCAAAACCTGTTTCGCTCTCACACGAGTCATTAAAAGAGAAAGCTGACCTCAATCAAGAGCTTTTGCGTACAAGTATCCTCGAAAATGAGTTGTGAAAGAATCTGCAACTCGAAACCGGCCGGTCCACCCCACCGAAACTTGGATTAAGAACCGCGGCACCCAAAGACGCCCGGTGCGCAGCGCCAGCGGCGGGCATCGCCGAGAGCTTCGTCCTCGTCCGCCGCGCGAGCCCGGGAGACGGGTCACCAGGCCGGGCACTCCTCTCCAGCGGCGAGGGCTGCGTCCCTCCCCCTCCGCCCAGGTGCGCCCCAAGAGCTGCCCTGAGGCCTGGAGACTCCGTGGCGGGGAGGGCTCGCCCCCAGCTCTCCTCCGAGAGCCCCAGATAGCGAGCGTGGGTGTCTCTAAGGGAGGCCCTCCGACAGCCAGGGGCAAGAACCCAGGCGAAGACTCCCCGGCAGGACCCACGCCGGGGGTGGCCACGCCCCCGCCTCTCACTCCGAAGCCCCGCGCGGCGAGCGCCGAGCCCCGCGCGGCGCCTGACAGACGCGGGCGCGAGGCCGGCGCCGGAGAGGGCTCTTTGGGCACCCGGGGGACAGCGCCGCGACCCTCGCACGCGACCGCTCCCTGCGACTGACCTGTGCCCGCTGCCGCGCGCCCGCCCGCCCCGCCGCAGCCTCCTCGCGCTCACGCCGCAGCCGCCGCGGCCGCCTCCTGCGCTGCGCCCCAGGCTGGCCTCGGGCGCCCCATTCCCACCCCGCCCAGCTCCGCCTGTTTACAACGATTGGGACGGAACGGGACGAGCCGGACCAGCGCGCACGCGCACTCCCGCCTCCCGCCGCAGCCGGCTTCCCCAGCCCACCTCTCCGCGCTGACGCCCAAGGCCGTCGAGGGCAAAAAGCCCGGCGCCCTCCCGCGGGACACGCTGGGAGACGTAGTTCTCGGAGCCCCGGCGCCCAGTCGGTCCGAGGGCCGCTCCTCAGAGAGCAAACTACAACACCCAGGAAGCACCGCGCCTCCTTCGGTCCCCGGGCTTGAGGGATCCAGGGAGCGCGCGAGAGAACGCGCCCGGTGTTACAGTTCGGCCGGCGCCTGCGCAGTCCCTGGCCTGCGGGACCCAGCGGGACGTGCACCTACCCCAGAGCACGCTGGTGGAGGTAGCGTGGGGTCAGCTCCAGTGGCAGTCTGAAGGAAGGACAGTGCTCTCGTCTTCACGCCGGGACGGCCCGCCTGTTCCCCAGCTACCAAAGTAGAGACCTTTTCTTGTGCCGGTGTGGTTCAGTCGCTCTAACCAGTCCAACCAGCCCGGAGGCCGCCCTGCCTGCGGCTGGGTGGGGCATCTTCCCCGCCTTTGCCTGGGTGGGGCATCTCTCGCTCAGGTGGGAACTCTGTCTCGCGGGCGTTTGGAGAAGGGAAGCGCCGAGGGTCGGTGGGAGGAGACGAATAAAACTCGGTGTCGGGATCATGTACAGAGTTCCTAGAGTGGGTGCTGGCTCCTGCGGGGCGGCGGGATTGCTGGCCCAGCAACCCGCTCTGGCTCAGCATTCACGAAGCAGCACCCCAGGGAAAACTGCTCAGCAGTTTTGAGTTTGCTAGTAGAACTGAATTTTCTCCAGAAGACCTCCACGCGGACTTGAAGAATTGTTCCGCTAATGCATATGGGGGCTGTAAGCCAGGGGTCTTTTGAAATCTTGCTGATTTTATAAAAGTTGGCAGATTAGCAGGAAAAAAGGACTTGGAATAGATGGTCCCTCCCAATCACTTCAGTCCTACGTGTAACACTCTCTTTAGAACATCATTACCGGTTACATTGACTGCTGCAATCCATCTTGCACTGTACTCCCGGGTCAGCTTTCCTGAAATCTGGCAGTCTGTCCCGTGGCCTGTACGTTTCCTACCCAGGAAAGCGGAGCCCCGTTGGCCTCACATTTCAAGGGCCTCCTAAAAGTGGATACTGGGGTGCGTTTTGACTCCTAGAAGAGACTTCCCGTTGCTTCTCTGGCAATAGAACAGTGTCCTCTGACTACTAGGATGAGCGAGTATGTGTGAAAATCACAGTATTCTTTGCCTCTGACAACGCTGATTCTGCCAAGGGATAGGCATTGACCCAAGCTAAACTTTTGCCCTAAATTGTTATGTGGACACGGAAGGGTGTAGGGGGGATTATTACTAAGATAATTGCTGATGGATGTATTTTCTGCAATATCAAGAGACAGGATATGGGGCATTAAGGAGCAGAAAGGAGAAAAAGCAAGCCTGACAAAATGAAAACTAGTTTCATTCTGGAGCCATGATTTGTTCAACTCTTCCTTTTTTTAAAGATACAGCATCTTGTTGTGTCACCTAAGTTGAAATGCTCTGTTGCCCAGGCTGCAATGCAATGGTTTGGGCATAGCTCACTGCAGCCTCCTAACTACAGCGATTCTCCCACCCCAGCCTCCTGAGTAGCTATGACTGCAGGCATCGGCCACCATGTTGGGTTAATTTTAAAAGAATAACATACTTTGTTGACCAGGCTGGTCTGGAACTCCTGGCCTCAAATGATCCTCCCACCTCAGCCTCCCATGGTGCTGGTACTACAGGCATGAGCCACCACACCCAGCCAGCTCTTAGTGCTGTGAGTATGTGAGCCTGAGTGGGTGAGCCAGTTCAAATCAATTCATTCATTCACTTATTATTTAGGGTTAATTTGTGTGGATGTACAGCATATTTGTTGGCTTTCTCCTGCGCATCATTCCCATTTAAACCAGACAGCCTAACTCTCTGACAGCTGAAAGTTTCAGAGAAGGTCATGTAACCCACTCAGAAACATGAGCCCACAAAGACTTGGGCTGAGGCTTCTAGTAAACAGCAGCTTCCTTGCTCTTCTGGTATTGTGTAATTATATAAGGTCTAGAAATGTGGCAATCATTTTGTTCCTATAAGGGGAAAACCTAGACGGACAGGAGTGTAGGGGCAGGGCACCAGTAGAGCCAGAAGAGAAAGTCAGCACTGTCAAATGAGTGCTGGGAGATGGAGAATAACCATGTGTTTAATGGCATCATGAGAGCTAAAGGGTCAAACCTCACCTGTTTGATACTATAGGCTAGCCTATAAACTTTTCAGAATTGTAAGCAAGGCCCACCTAATAGACTATCCAGAATTGAGAGCCACAAATTCAAGGTGTTTGAGTATAACCACTACCCAAATCATTGGCTGACAACTCAGCTGTGCAGATACTGGGGCAACTCCCAAAAAAGTCAGATTAAAAATAAAAATGAGAATTTTTTTTTTAATAGCAAAGATACTAGCAGCCACAGGCTACAGAGAAACAGATTTTAAATCTGACAAAAATCTATACAGATAACAACAACAACAAAAAGAAACAACACTAAGGAAAAGAAAACATCTAGAATCACTACAATATATTACATAAAATATCTAATTTTCAACCCAAAATAGCCGTTCATGCAAAGAAACAGGAAAGTGTTACCCACTCTCAGGTGACACTGAACAAGAAACCAGTAGAAATGGACTCTCAGTGGGCTCAGATATTGAATTCAGAAGCAAACTCATCAAAGGAGCTATTACAATTGTGTTTAAAATTAAAGGATTTGGCCGGGCTCGGTGGATCAGCCTGTCATTTCAGCACTTTGGGAGGCTGAGGTGTGTGGATTGCCTAAGCCCACGGGTTCAAGACCATCCTGGGCAACTTGGCGAGACCTCATCTCTACAATAAATCAAAAAATTAGCCAGGCATGGCAGTGCACGCCTGTAGTTCTGGCTTCTTGGAAGGCTGAGGTGGAAGGATTGCTGGAGGCTAGCAGGTCGATACTGGGGTGGCAGTGAGTGTGCCATGCATTCCAGCCTGGGAGACAGAGTGAGACTCCAACTCAAAAAAAAAAAAAAAAAAAATTAAAGGATTTTTTCCCAAAGAATTAAAGGAAAAAGTACTGAGAATTATTTAACAAATAAAGGAGATCTGTAGGAAAATAGACACTATAACAAAAATACATGAAATTTTTAGAGTTAAAAAGTACAGTAATGGAACTGGAAGTTGTATGAGATGATCTCAGTGAAAAATATGAAGTGGCAGGAAAAAGCATTAGTGTACTTGAAAATAATTCAAGAGAAAGTATCCTGTTCAAAAAACAACAAAATTGATGAAAAAAGAGAGAAATGAGGACACATCCATAAAAGAGAGGATATTTTCAGCAGTCAAGCAGACTCAAGGTTGAGATTGTAGCTGTTAAATAGAAAAAGAAAGAAAAGCAGAAGTGGGACTACTTAAGTATTAATAAGAGAGAGGACACAGTACTTTTTGTATTGGAAATCATCTGTAAAGTTACAGGTGTTATAATTCTTTCCAAATTTAATTAAAGTAAAAATATACGAGAAGTTCAAATAAACCCAAATTAATCACAAAGAAAACAACACCTAGGTATATCATAGTCAAAATGCTGAAAGCCAAGGAAAAAAATAAAATCTTTAAAGTACCAAAAGAAAAATGATTCATCAGTATAGGAGGAAAAACAATATGACATAGAACTGACTTCTCATCTGCAACACTAGAGGTCATTAGGCATTGGAGTGACATATTTAATGTGCTGAGGGGAGGTGTGTGTGTGTGGGGGGGACTGTCAACCAAGAATTCTGTATTCAGTATAACTATCCTTCAAAAATGAAAATGAAATAAAAGCATTCCCAGAAAAACCTGAGAAAATCTATTGCTAGCAAACCTGCCCTCCAAGAAATGTTAAAAGAAGTTCTTCAGGCTGAAAAGATTTGACAAGAGAGGGTCATTCTGATATGCAAGAAGAAATGAAGATGTGGAATTTTTAAAGTATGTGAATAAATATGAAAAGATTATACACATGCACCCGTTTTTCTTCTCAATTTCTTTAAAAACGATTGAAGCAATAATTTTAGGCTATATTGTTGATACTATAATATATATAAATATAAGATGTATGACAGAGCACAAAGAAAGGGGGAGGAAATGGTGCTATGTCAGAGTGAATTTGCTATAGATTACTGAAGTTAATTTGGTATTAGCCTGAAGTAGATTGTGTTAAGTTAAACATACCATTGTCTTAGTCCATTGTGTACTGTTATAACAAAGTACCACAGACTGTGTAATTTATAATGAACAGAAATTTATCGCTCACAGTTTGAGGGGTTGGAAAGTCCAAGATCAAGGTGCCAGCATCAGGCAAGGGCCTTCCTGATGCATTGTTACGTGGCACAGAGCAGAAGGGCAAGAGAGAAAATAAACTGCACTTGGACCTCCATAAACCCTTAGAGGGCCCTGCTTCTTACTGTCATATTGGGGGTTAACCTACAAATTTTGGAGGGAACACAACCATTCAATTCATAGCACATTTTGTATTCCTTAGAAAAGCCAATGAAAAATTAATTCAAAAATATATGAATTAAAATAAATAAATGAGCCGGGCTTGGTGGCTCAGCCTGTAATCCCGCTTTGGGAGGCTGAGGTGAGTGGATTGCCTGAGCCCGCGGGTTCGTGACCCGCCTGGGCAGCGAAACCTCATTTCTACAATAAATCAAAAAGTCAGCCGGGCGTGGTAGTGCATGCCTATAATTCCAGCTACTCGGAAGGCTGAGGCAGAAGGATTGCCGGAGCCCAGCAGGCTGTGGTGGCCGGGAGCGGCCTCTGCACTCCTGTCTGGGCGACAGAGTGAGACTTCAACTCAAAATAAATAAATAAATAAATAAAATAAATAAATAAATGTAAAACTGTATTAAGTAAAAATTTTTTTTGGCCAGACTTGATGGTTCATGCCGGTAATCCTAGCAGAATTTGGGAGGCTGAGGTGGGAAGTTTGCTGCAGCCCAGAAGTTCAAAACCAGCCTGGGCAACATAGTAAGACCCCGTCCCTACCAAAAAAAAAAAAAGCTGTGCATGGTAGTGAGCACCTGTAGTCCCACCTCCTCAGGAGACTGAGGTAGGAGGATCACCTGAGCCCAGGAATTCAAGGCTGTAGTGCACTCTCATCATACCACTTCACTCTAGCCTGGGTGACAGAGCAAGACCCTGTCTCTTAAAAAAAAATTAGAAATTTTAAAAATTATTATTTTTTAGAGATGGAGTCTCACTCTCTTGTCCAAGCTGTAGTGCAGTGGTATGATCATAGCACACCACAGCCTCAAACTTCTAGGGTCAGGCGATAGGTACTCTTGCCTCAGCTGCCTGAGTATCTGGAACTACAAACGCACATCACCATGCCCGGCTAATTTTATCTTTTAATTTTTGTAGAGACAGACAATTAAAATTTTAAAGACGTAGGTATGATCAAAGCATGATGTGGGCTGATTAAAATATATATTATAAGAAATAATATATACTATATATGGCTTAGAAATCATCAAAGAAATTAAAATGGGATACTAAGCTTGATAATACATATATATGATATTTATAACATTATAAAAGTAAGTATCAGAAATGTATGAGTTTGCCTTTGCTCTTTATAACAATTCATCTCGTAGCTTAGTGACTTTTAAACAACTCTTCTTCTGGTCTTTCCTATGATCACTCAATTGTAGCCAGTTGATGGGTTAGGTGGGGGCTGGGCTTAGCTGGGGTCCCTGGGATGACTAATATCTCTGTGATGGTCTCTCATTTTCCAAAAGGCTAATCCACTTTCTCAGTGCACAAGCACTTTCCAAGCCCCTTTTTACATGTCAGTTACTAGTATCTCATTAGCCAAAGCAAGTCACATGCCAAGCCTCAGAATCAAGAGATGGAGGGATAGATTTTGCCTCTAAATGGGAGACACTGAAAAGAATTAGTGGCCATTTATTTGCAATCAATGAGAAGAACTCTTGAATCTCCTTGGCTTCTGAAGGAATGATATATCTTCCAAGGATTTACGAGTATAAATTGCTGTGAATTGACAGCTTTGGCTGAACTAGCTAGGACTGTGGAAGTAAGTATAAGATCAAAAATCAGAAGTGTGTTTGCCATTCTATCTCTGAGGACCTAGAATGCCTGGTAGCTAATAGATGCTAGTTCTAATAAAACTGTTAGAACTCTTTTCAAATAAAGTGATGAAAATCCAATTCAAACTTACTTAAATAAGGAGAATGTATTGGTGCGTATAAACAGGAAAAGTACTGACTCCAGCTAGTTCTAGGGCTTCCAATGGCATCCTCAGGACTCTCCCTTATTATCGTTGGTTCCTCTTTCTTTCTGTTGGGTTAATTTACTGGTTAGACTCTCTTCATGTGGTGACAAAGATACCACCAAGTTTATATTCTTGGGTATTGAACCAGTAACTGAATAAGTTGTCTTCCTCTGTTTAAAATAATATCTGCTATTTATGAAATAACTTCTCCATCAAGCATTGTGCATTTAAGCTAAATGTATATTTATTTTCAGTTAAGTAAATATTTACATTGCATAGTGGCTAAGATAATGGATTCTGGAACCAGTCTGCCTATATTTAACCCTATATTCATACACCCAGATTCTACTGAATAAATTATAGCTAACATTGTAGAAAGCAGTTTATCCTCACATTTGGATTATGAGTGTTTGAATGCTCATGTAGTCCTTCAAATTAACAGTGAAGCCATACTAAGTGATGTGACAAAATTTGGCAGTGGCGGTTGGGAGGTTGGTGGTGGTGCTGTTAGAAAGTTATTTTGTGCCGGGCTCGGTGGCTCAGCCTGTAATCCCTCGCTTTGGGAGGCTGAGATGAGTGAATTGCCTAAGTCCGCGGGTTCGAGACCCGCCTGGGCAACTTGGCGAGACCTCATCTCTACAATAAATAAATAAAAAAATTAGCCGAGCGTAGTAGTGTGCGCCTGTAGTTCCAGCTACTTGGAAGGCTGAGGCGGAAGGATCGCCGGAGCCCAGCAGGTCGAGGCTGTGTTGGCCGGGAGCGGCCACTGCACTCCAGTCTGGGCAGCAGAGTGAGACTCCAACTCAAAAAAAAAAAAAGTTATTTTGTGCTTCTACAATTCTGCTCAGTTCTTTCTTCTCAGTCCCTGCTGAGATTGAGTTAGCATTACTTCTAAATTCTCCCTTTTCTTCTGAGCTTGTGATTTAGCTTGTCAACCCTCCTCCTTGATAGAAAGCATGATATGTTGTTTTAGTAACTGAGCTTGCTCTACTTGTAAACTTTTTTTTCTAGCTCCATAATAGACTAATTATAGAAGAAAATATAGAATGGTTATTGTCTTGACTAATTTGTCAAAGATAAACGAATACTGCCATCCCTCCAGTTTCATCCAAATCCTAAAGACTTTCCAGGAGTAAATAGTAAACTACAAAGCTAATTAAGATGAAACATTTTACCTTATAAGCATCCATCCAGCTATTTCCATTTTTCACCATAAGTTGTGAAGACAGTGCTTTGTTCACTCATTTCTGGGGAAAAATGATAAAATGTATGTCATAGGTTTAAATTATAGTATTTACTTATTGTTTTATTTATTTTTTAGAGACAGGATCTCACTCTGTTATCCAACTGGAGTACAGTGACACAATCCTAGCTCGTTGTCTCCTTGAGCTCCTGGGCTCAAGCCATCCTTCTGCCTCAGGCCCCCAAGTAGCTAGGACTAAAGGCGTGTACCACCACACCAGCTAATTAAAAATTTTTTTTTTTTAGAAGCAGAGGTCTCTCTATGTTGCCCAAACTGGTTCCAAACTTCTGGACTCAAGCGATACTCCTGCCTTGGTCTACTAAAGTGTTGAGATTACAAGTGTAAGCCACTGTGTCTAATCTAGAATTTGCCTTTTACATGTTATCAGTGATAATGGTGAGATTATTTAGAATATTATTAATTTGGAATTTGACCCTGTGTACCATAGTTCCTGCCTTAGATTAATCTCAACATCTAAACATATGTGGTTGTTTTCTATGACATTTTAATTTTCATTCATTGTCCATACACATAGTTTAGAGTCACATAGTCCTTCAAGACGTGTGATGAAAACAGTAATCAACTGCCTAAACTCCTCTTCCCAATGCCAATATCCATTCCCTGGAAACAACTACTTTCAACTCTTTTAATTAATTATTTTATATCTACCTCTCTATAGATACAGATGGTTCTCAGCGTATGATGGAATTATGTCTTGATAAACACATCATAAGTGAAATATACTACAAGTTGAAAGTACTTTTATTACATTTAACCTGCCAAACATCATAGCTTAGTCTAGCCTACCTTAAATGTGCACTGAAAACTTACATTAGCCTACAGTTGGGCAAAATCCTCTAATACAATGCCTATTTTATAGTAAAGTGTTGAAGAGATAAAAATCCAAAATTGAAGTATGGTTTCTACTGAATGCATATCACTTGAACACCATCAGAAAGTTGAAAAATTGTAAGTTGAACCATAGTAAGTTGGGGATCATCTGTGCTTACCTTATTTCTTGATTTTTGGAAATAATTATCCACGAATTTCTTGCATTTTTAAATGTCTCACATGCAGAGGCACTGATAGCTTTTTTCTGATTTTTTTATTGATGTCTATTTAGCAAAGTGTTGAAAGCAAGTGTCTCCGGGGTAGAAAACAGGTTTGTTTTTTGTCTAGCGTAACAGAGAGAATGTCCTCTTCTGGGCCAAAGGCTGGGCAGATTTGTTTGCAGCCCATTAAAAAAGATTGGAATCTTCTAACCTAATGCAAACGTACTCCTTGTGAAGCATCCACCTAGGTCATCCCACAGCACCCTCAAAGGGCTGAGTGTAAAGGGAACTAATGTGAATATGATAATGGTGAGATTATTTAGATTATTTATTTGCTGTGTCATGAGTAATAAAGTACTTTGCTTCTGACCACAGAGTTTCATAACTTATATTAGTGTCCATGGACTGTGGCAGGCTAACCTGATAGCTTGAAGTCAGGTAAAATCTCAGATTCTTCACAGTTGTTGACACTTGATTTTTCCACTTATGGTACTGTCAACTGATTAACCAGTATGGAATATGTGAGAACCTTCCTTCCCCTGCCCTCTGTGGCCCCACCACTGGAACATACCAACATACACAGATTTCCTGTCTCCCTCAATATAGTTAATATGATAATTTGGGTCAGATCAGTATTCAATGTTTACACAATTGAAGCTATACAAATACTGTTCAGTAATGTGGCATGATTATCTTTCTGTTCTGCATATCTTTTTATCTTCTGAAGAGTTGATCAGCATTCAGCGTTTGCATGACTAAGACTGTGTTCCCAGATAAATACTGTGCTGTGACTGCCTTGTTCTTGCATAATTTTATTTTCTGAAAGTTGATAATTGCCCCTTGTTTGATTACTTTCATAGTTCTCTATGTACTTATGAGCAATTTGTCCTTAAATTCTCCCTCAGTTGTATGTTCAATACATTTAAACATATTAGGTAGTCCATTAATCTCATCTTCTTGGAGACGTCTCTCCCAGAGACTCCTGACTTGCTCCAATCCACATCACTTGCTCTCCAAACATGCTTCGGTGGTCATTTTGGGTGTTCCTTTACTATCATTCGGGCACTTCCTTCACCTTTTTATATTAAATCCTGTATTTGTGTGCCATAGATGCTATAATATAGTATCACAGTCTGGGTGGCTTAAACCATAGGAATTTGTTTTCTCACAATTCTGGAGGCTAGAGGTCTGGGTTCAAGCTGCTGGCAGAGATGATTTCTTCTGAGGCCTCTCTCCTCGGCTTATAGATAGCTGTCTTCTCTCTGTCTTTATATGGTCTTTGCTCCATGTGTATCTGTGTCCTAATCTCCTCTTTCTTTTTTTGGTATTTAACATTTAAAAATTTTTTTATTTTTTAAAGATGTGGGGGACAATTCAGGATTAGGTATACAAGTGGTCATTGTAGAGGTAAAGTTTGGGCCTACTCTGCCTGGTTTGAGATCAGGTACCCTTATTAATGTTATGTGTCCCCCTTCCCTAGCAGTTTCCAGCTACTGCCAATCCCTTTCCGACAATATTGTAAATGTTCAGAGTCTGCTTATGAGTGAGATCATATGGTACTCAGTTCTTTGTTTCTGTGATCAGTCACTGAGTATTATAGACTCTAAATCCACTCAAGTTGCTGCAAAGTTCGTAATTTTGTTTTTCTTTGTGGTATGTAATAGTCCATCAGTTTAGGTACCACATTTTAAAAAATCCAATCCAGTTTCAATGGGCAGCATGGTTGGTTCCATGTTTTTGCTATTGTAAATAGTGCTGCAAAAACATGCCTATTCAGGTATCTTTTTTGTAGAGTGCTAATCTCTTCTTCTTATAAAGACACTACTCATACTGGATTATGGCCCACTCATATGACTTCATTTTGCCATAGTTACCAGTCTAAAGGCCTGATCTCTAAATACAGTCCCATTCTGAAGTACTGGGGATTAGGACTTCAACATATAAATTTGAGAAATGGAAGAGGAACAAAGTCAGCCTGTAAGAGATTCCTTTTTGCCTGGACTGTGTCTTCTTTCCTGGTTTATTCTTTCATTTTGGCAAAGCACATTCTCCAATAACTTTTTGAGAATAGATGTGTAGAATTTCATTTCTTTTTTTTATTTTTTATTTTTGAGTCGGAGTCTCACTCGGTCACCTAGACTGGAGTGCAGTGGCTGCTCCCGGCCACCGCAGCTTTGCCTGCTGGGCTCCGGTGATCCTTCCACCTCAGCCTTCCGAGTAGCGGGAATTACAGGCATGCGCTACCATGCCCGGCTGAGTTTTTGATTTATTGTAGAGATGAGGTCTCGTTGCCCAGGCAGGTCTCGAACCCGTGGGCTCAGGCAGTCCACTCACCTCAGCTTCCCAAAGGTGAGGGATTACAGGCTGAGCCACCGAGCCCGGCGAATTTCATTTCTTAAGGACTTGCATATCTTAAAATGTCTTTTTTCTATGCTGAAAATTAATTGACTTGTCTGATCAGGTATAAATTGGAAATAATTCTATTTTAGAATAATAAAGACTTTGCTACGGTTTTCCTAATTTCCAGTGTTGCTGTGGAAAATTCAGTGACACTTTGAATCTTAATTCTTTGTGAAAAATACTTGAATTTCACTCCTGTTTAAGGAAAAAAATGTTTCAAGATTATTTTGCTCCTGGTTTTATAAAATTTCATAATGATATGTCTAGAGCTGGGATTAGTTTTATTCTTTGTGTGGGTTAGTCATTTTATGAACACTCTCAATCTGGAAACTCATGAAATTTTTAATAGAATATTTCCATGAATTATTTCATTGATAGTCCCAACCCCTTCACTTCTTTGTTGTCTATTTCTGTAGCTCCTATCAGTTGGTATTGTCTCTTTATACTGATTCTCTACTTTTATTGTCTTTTTCTCCTATGTTCTATTTCTTTGTCTTTATTTAAATTTCTGGGAAATGCCAGTCTCTGTGGTTCAGCCTGTAATCCTGCGCCTTTGGGAGGATTGCCTGAGCCCGCGGGTTCAAGACCCGCCTGGGCAGCGAGACCTCATTTCTACAGTAAATCAAAAAATCAGCCGGGTGTGGTAGCACATGCCTGTAATTCTGGCTACTTGGAACGCTGAGGCGGAAGGATCGCCGGAGCCCAGCAGGTCGAGGCTGCAGTGGCCGCTCTGTCTGGGCGACAGAGTGAGACTCCAACTCAAAAAAAAATAAAAAATAAAAAAAATTTCTGGGAAATTTCTTCAACTATATTTTCAATCTATTAACTGAGTTTTTCATTTCTGTTTTCATTATTTTCAAGGACTTTTTTTGGTCATTATTGTTCTCTACATTTTTTTTTACAAACAAAACCTGTTCTGGCCAGGTGTGGTGGCTCATGCCTATAACCCCAGCCCTTTGAGGGGTTAAGGTGGGAGAATTGTTTGAGCCCAGGATTTCAAGATCAGCCTGGGCAACAAAGCAAAACCCTGTCTCTAAAAAAAAACCCCAAACCAAAAAAACAAACAAAACCTGTCCTATTCTTGGACATAGTAAGCTATCTTATTATCCTGATACTATGTATTTTACACACACAAACACAACACGTACAATCCTTGCACAGTTTTTCAGATTGTGATTTTGCCATTTATGTAGTTACTATGCATGTTTGTTTTGGTCTCTGACTTTCATATTAACACTTTTCTCAAATGTTCAGTAATTCTTTGGCTATTCAAATATATTTTAAATGTGAAAATAAAAAAGCTGTTTAAAAAATTTGTACATGTGGGTAGGACTTGGGACTTGTGGAACTCAGTCATTGCCAGGTGGTTTGACCGGGATGTTTTGTTTGGTGTGTCACACTTCTGGCTTCCTGCAAAAGATGTTTCCCCCTTTTCCTTGGGCACATAATGTGTGGTGTCCATGAGGAATGTGCCTTTTGGATCTCTGACTGTTTTTAAGGATCGTAATTGACTAATGTCTCCAGATGCTGTGTTCCAAATGCATCCCTACATTCTTACCAGTCCACAGTTCCCATAGTAGAAATCACATAGACCACATAGACCTGTCTATAACAGTACAACGGGTATGTATCTCAGGAGCTACCCTTACCAGCTGTCCTAGTTGTTAAGTCAATAACTAGGGTTAAATCCCAGCATAGGCTGGCTGGGGACATGCTGGGCCTGATAATGGAGGAAAGAGATTCTACCAATAGTGTTGCTGAAATTGGCTAGCATGTACTAACAAGAGTTAAGGAGGTGTCCCTGGGATTGGATTTTGAGAATTCTTCAAGGGGGTCAGAATGGGAACTAAATAAGCAATAATTCATTATTTTAAAAAAATTTATTTTGAAGATGTGGGGTACAATTCAGGGTTAGGTATGTAAATGTTCATTATGCAGGTACCCTTGTTGATGAGGTGTACTCCCCTCCCCCTGACAGTTTCCAACTACTAGTTCATTATTTTGGGACACTTTCTCTCATCATTTGGGGCAAGTTAACATGGCAAGGACCCCAACAAATAGGGCAACTTTGTCGCTAGGGTAGCCCTGGAAGCCTAGAAGCAGCAATGACTAATATTCAGCAAAGGAGAAATGTTTGCATTTTCCTGATAGAGAGAGGAAAGAATAAAGAGATTAAGGAAGTGGGCATGTTGGAATGGGTCCATGATATGTGAGGCCAGCAGATCCTTCAGAGGATCTTATTTTACAGGACAGCCCTAAGATGTGTTGCTCCAAGGCCGTTAGAAGTGTGCTTGCTAGAGAGGCATCAGTATCATGAAGAGGTTCAGTGGTCTCTGTGGGTCAGGGATTATAGTAGGAGAGATATGCACAGAGCTGGACTTGTCAGTGTCCATGGGGAAAATGGGGCCTCAAAGTAATAAAGGCCAGATGGTAGCACTTAACATCCAGAAGCATCCAATTGCTACAGTAAGGTAAAGGGGCAGCCAAGGGATTCAACCAGCATGGAGTTGTAAAGATGGTCATTAGCACATGATGCTCCTCTGAGAAATGTAAGCAGGTAGAAAACAAGCTACTGCTTGATATCTCTACCTAGAAAAGGGAAGGAGCAAAAATGAACCAGCAAGAGGCCAAAGAAAGTTGTCCCCCCAAAGTAATAATTTCTTACTTAGCTTTTATGTCCAATATCTTGGTTGTCTTGTCAAGGACCTGGAAGGGAAAAGACTGGAACCACAGTGGAGATATGGTCTAGAGTGGAGGTGTGCTGATGAACAGATGCAATAGTGATAGGATGTGGGGTCTGATTCTTTCTTTAAAAGATTTTCACCCAATTCTCCTGGTGCTCCTGAACCTTTTTCCTAGTGCTTCTAATTTCTGAGGTTTTTTTGGGGAAATTTCACAGTGAGTTGGCATGCTTTTTGGCTTGCCCACTAGCAGCTCAGAATTCATCTTTTTTGGGTCAGCCAAGGGAGTTAGCATATCACTGTGTTTTCTAGCTTCCAAATGTCATTATTTTTGTTACCTCTCTCTCATTCTCTTTGTCCTTGTGGGCTTATGATTTTTATTTTTTAAAATCCCCTCATTGTGATTTTTATTGAGTTTTAGGGGGGATTAGAGGATTAGAGACCCTGTCTCAGTCTGTAACAAGAGACCTTGCCTAAGTTGTATTGCTATCATGAAAGGGTTGGGTGTGCCTAGCTTTTGATTGACAACCAAAAAAAGAATCCCCTACGTATTTTCTACCAGCCATTGAAGCCACCACTCCTCAATTCCAAGCAGATTCACAAAAATATCACATATATAATGCGGATGTAATTTGACCAGGCAGGCACTGTTGGGATGACTGGGATGACCTTTACACATAGACACTGGGTTAGCAAGTAACTGTACTGTCATCCAGACCATGTAACTAACTTGTCCACAAGAATATGAAAAATGCTGTGAAAAACTTTACACAAAATGCATAGACACAAAATGAGCAAGTATAATTAGACTAGGTAATGTGGCACAACTTTTCTGGACGTTGACAGAACTGAGCTGGACTGTTGGCTCTAATTCCTACCCTAGGTCAGGGTCAGCAAACTTTTTCTTAAAGGACCAGATAGTGAGAAGTTTAGGTTTTGGAGTCTACAAGGGAAGAACCCCCCCCGCCCCGCCAAAGCCAGAATTATTTTGTGGAGGGTGAGCCCTTTGTGGCACAAGCTTCCTCACAAGGTAAGTGTTCTAAGACCCCTCAGCATCAGTGTCCCAGCTGGTGTTGTCGTGAGAAGCTGCATTCAGGTTCAGTGAATTCATTTTTTGGAGATTCTTTCAGTGTGTTTGCCCATTTTGTAATAGGTGATTTATGAGTGCACCAGCCCACACTGCATTGAGTGTTCAGCAGTTTTTGACTAAAAATGGCATGACCATTGTACCTCTACCCCTGACTTATTCACCCAGTCTTTCCCTTTTTTTGTTTCCCTGAATGAAAAAAGTCCTTAACGGGAAACGTTTTGCTGATGTGTAAGAGGTGAAACAAAAAATGACAGAAGCACTAAAAGGCATCAACATTGAGTTCGAAAACTGTTCTCAGCAGCGGAAAAAGCATCTCTATAGGTGTACTGCATCAAACAGAGAAGTCTTTGATGGTCAACTGAAGTTTAAACATGTAAGAATAAAAACACAATTTTTTATAAATAAATTCCAGGGCTTTTTGGGTCCCTCCTCGCATATGGTCCCTGTTGTAATTACCGAACTCTGATGTTGTAGTGCAAAAGCAACCATAGACAATATGTAAACAAATGAGTGTAGCTGTGTTACAAAATAACTTTATTTAGAAAAACAAGTGAAAGACAGGATTTGGCCCATGAGCCACGTTTTGCTGACTCCTACTCTATGATCATATATTTAAAAAATCTCAGCTGGGCTTGGTGGCTCAGCCTGTAATCCTGCGCTTTGGGAGGCTGAGGTGAGTGGATTGCCTGAGCCCGCGGGTTCGAGACACGCCTGGGCAAGTTGGTGAGACCTCATCTCTACAATAAATCAAAAAATTAGCCGGGTGTGGTAGCGTGCGCCTGTAGTTCCAACTACTTGAAAGGCTGAGGCAGAAGGAGTGCTGGAGCCCAGCAGGTCGAGGCTGCGGTGGCCGGGAGCGGCCACTGCACTCCAGTCTGGGCGACAGAGTGAGACTCCAACTCAAAAAAAAAATACAAACAACAAAAAAACCCTCAGTTATGTCCTTTGCCAAAATGGTTTCATCACCAACTACTTTTTAAGGTTGTTCTGGTACTTATGTAAAATAAATGAACCAAGGCAGTGGAATGGAGTCTCAAAGTCAAATAGATCTTGGATTGAGTCTGGAATGTGCCACTTACTAGTTACAGGTGAGCTTGAATAAGTTTTTGAACTTCTCCAAGCTGTATAGTCTGACTGGATTGAACAAGGCCTGAGACAGTTTAATTAACAGAGAGCTGCTTAGTGGAGCATTAGAATTTATAGCTCTCTGTAGTTCTGGCTCTGGCTGCAGTAACATAGATATGTCATTTGCGATTCAACCAAAAATATTAACTTTAGCTTCTAGTCTTTTCGATGCACTTAATAGTTTTAATTAGTCATTTTTTTTCAAACAGATGTTAGGTCACTGCCTCTCTCTCCCTCCTGTTTCTTTCCCTCTTTCCCTTTGGTACCTGGCACAGAGTTTTCCAAATGGAAGGAGAGATGCGAGCCCTTATTTAATGAAGGCAGCGCTGCAGTCCTGTTGAATTTAGCTATGTTTGTGGAAACATGACTTTTAATAACTAAATTTCTAGTTTTCAAGTAAAGGAATCAAGTATTTCATCTTTTTACTAAAGTTGAAACAAAAGTAATAGAGCCTTAACCAGAACAGGGCTTTGAAGTTTGGCATCAAAAGGATTTCCTTATAATGGCTGTTGCAAGCTTTGAAAACTAGATTGACTTTTAAAAATAGGGTGAATTACCATCTCCCTGGGAAGTTTATGTGTGGGTCTAATTTTCAACAAAAGAGTATCAACTGGAATATCCTTCAATATTTTTGAAGACTTTGATTTAAATGGCTAGGGGTATTTCTGGTAAATAATGGATGAGAAATGTCCCTCTAGTGAATATTTAAGTGTTCCTTTCTAAAAATAGTTTACATTGTGAGGTAGAAGCTGCAGTGTTCTAGAAGCTGAAGCAGTAGCTAAAAACCTCACACAGTTAGTGGGACTGTAAATTGGTACAGCCTTCCTGAAGATAAATTTAAAATATCTAACAAATATCTAAAATACACACAGACTATGATCCAAAAACTTATTCCAAGGTTATAACAGGACAAGTTTAGCATGCACAATAATACTTATAATATTGTTACTTTTAATTATGAAAATTTCATCAACAAGGATCAATTATGACGTATCCATTACAATAGAATACTATATGTATCTTTTTAAAAGGTAGATCTTTAATTTTTGGCATGGAAGATGTCCACGATATATAGCAAACAGCAAACTGCTAGTTATATGGACAGAATATGTATGAGAATATGTTCACTGTCTCTGTATTGTTTGAACTGTTTGTGAAAGTGATGCAATATGAGGGAGGAAAATAATGATGCTTTCTGTTTGGAAGTAAAAAATTCACTGTAATTTTTATTTTCACTGTTCAGGGGACCAGAACAAAGATTAGAATGCTGGCTAAAGAGCTCTATGGTCACCCAAACCAATTTCTTCACATAAGATATCAATAGACAGATATTTTTTTTTTCTTTTTCTTTTTGACTAGGTCTTGCTCTGTCACCCAGTGACATGGTCATGGTTTACCACAGCCTTGAACTTCTGGGCTTAAGCAGTTGTTCTGTCTCAGTCTCTTGAGTAGCTGGGACTACAGGCATGCACCACTATGCTCAGCTACTTTTTAATTTTTTTGGAGAGACAGAGTCTTTCTTTGTTGCCCAGGCTGGTCTTGAACTCCTGGCTTCAAATGTTCCTCTCACCTCAGCATCCCAAAGTTCTGAGATTACAGGCATGAGCCACCATGCCTGGCAAGAAAGATACTTAAAAAACCTATCCTAACATAGTTATCTATTTAAAATATAAGTAGTAGCTCCTTTTTCCCAAAATCTGTTTCTGGGCACTGTGACACAAAGTAAATTATATATTTTCCCCAAGTAAATAATATAATAATTTATTTCAACATTAAAAATATTATAGATATGGTCAAAATTATGTCAAATTCAAAAACACAACATGAAAAAAATAATACAGTAAGTCTAGGTGTGGTGACTCATGCCTGTAATCCCAGCACTTTGGGAGGTAGAGGTGAGAGGATTACCTGAGCCCAGGGGTTCGAGACCAGCCTGGGCAACTTGGCGAGACCTCATCTCTACAATACATCAAAAAATTAGCCAGGTGTGGTGGCGCATGCCTATGGTTCCAACAGCCTGCACTTCTGCCTGGGTGACAGTGAGAATCTGGCTCAAAAAAATAAAAACTACAATATTGTCATAAACTGAGCTACCTGACTTTGTACAATTATAATATATAATACATATTAATTATTTAATGAAATTTTCATTGACTTAGAATTTGGCTGGACTTAGGGGATGATTTGTATGAATCATGTTACTTATGAAACTAGTCCATTATCATTTTTATTTATTTATTTATTTATATTTTTTATTTTTATTATAAAGATGTGAGGTACAATTTAGGGTTAGGTATACAAATGTTGATTATGCAGGTACCCTTACTGATGAGATATGCCCTTGCCTCCCCTAGCAGTTTCCCTCAACTGCAAATCCCACCCCCCATCCCCTAGTCTGTCATCATTTTTAAAGATACTCTCTTTTGGTCATTGCTTTACTGGACTCTGATGTGGCCATGAGCTCTTTGAGCTATGGGTGTTGCCATACTTCTTGGCTTTGGCTCCCTCCCCCACTTGGGGAGGTGAATCTTCTCTCTCTCTCTAATTTACTTTTTTTCTTTTTTTGAGTCAGAGTCTCACACTGTCGCCTAGGCTGAGTGTAGTGGCACACTCATGGTCACCACAGCCTCGACCTGCTGGGTTCACGTGATCCTTCTGCCTCAGCCTTTCAAGGGCTGGAACTACAGGGGCACACTACCACGCCCAGCTTATTTTTTTGATTTATTGTAGAGATGAGGTCTCACCAAGTTGCCCAGACTGGTCTTGAACCCCTAAGCTCAGGCAATCCTCTCGCCTCGGCCTCCCAAAGTGCTGGGATTACAGACTGAGCCATCGTGCCTGGCCTTACTTTTAAATAAACTATATATTTATAAAAAAAGATATCTTCTTTTTTTTGCTAAAGTTTCATGTAGCAAAAGGACATATTTGAAATATTCTAATAGTATCAAACTAGAAATCTTGCCATCTCTTTCTTTTCTCTCTCTTCTCTGTCTACCTCTTATCTGAGAGACATCTCTAAATTATGTATAACTAAAAAGACTGACAAACTTGGCTTTCAGTAATAGTTCCCAACCTTATTTTCATGAACTCCTTTCACAGTAAAATACCTCTCACCCCATTAGAATTTTATACATATTTTCTCCAATATTTTATTATAAAAATTTTCATATATATAGAAAAGTTGAAAGAATTGTATAGTGACAGACTCAGTTATTAGACTACAATTGCTAATATGTACTCTATTTGTTTTGTTAGTATCTATCCATTCTCCAAGCATGTCTATTCACCCATCAATTCACTTCAAAGTAAATTGCAGACATGCATATACTTTATCCATAAACACTTCAGCTTGCATATACTTATATAGATCACAATTTTTTTTTTTTTTTTTTGAATCAGTCTCTTTCTATTGCCCAGGCTGGAGTGCACTGACACAATCATGCCTCCGGGCAGCCTCGACCTCCTAGACTCAGGCAATCCTTCTGCCTCAGCCCCCTGAATAGCTGGGACTACAGGTACATGCCACCACACCCAGCTAACTTTTTGACCTTTTTAATAGAGTCGAGGTCTCCCTATGTTGTCCATGATGGTTTCCTGGGCTCAAGCAGTCTCCTTGCTTTGGCCTTCCAAAGTGCTGGGATTACAAGCATGAGCTACCATGCTCAGACCTAGATCATAATTTTTATGGTTCTTTTTTTTCTTTTGAGGTAAAATTTATACACAGTGAAATAGATATTAAATGTACCATTCTATGAGTTTTTTTAAAATACAAAACTCGGCCCACCTTCCATCTGAGAACATCTTATCAACTGTGAAAATTTCTTTGTACTCTTTCCTAGTCAGTCCCGAGCTTTATCCATACCAAGAAACAGTGACTGTCCTCATGTTTCTGTTATAGTTCCTATTCAAGAACTTCATATAATTGCAATTACACGGTACTGTTGTTCTATGTATGGTTTCTTTCACTGAGCCTGTATTTTGAGATTCATTCATGTTGCGTGTTTCAGTGGTTCATTCCCTTTTATTGCTGAGTGGTATCATATCATTTACGTATGGCATAATTCATTTTACTTATTCTCCTGTTGACGGACACTTGGGTTGTTCCCAAGGCTTGAGTGCAATGGCATGATCATGGCTCACTACAGCCTCGACTCCTGCTTTAGCCTCCCGAGTACCTGGGACTACAGGCATGCACTGCTAATGCCTGGCTAATTTTAAAAAATTTTTCTGTAGAAACAAGGTCTCATTATGTTGCTGCTCTTGAACTCCTGGACTCTGCTTTGGACTCCCAAAATGTTGGGATTACAGGCATGAGCCACTATGCCCAGCTGCAAATTTACTTTATAGATCCAGTTGGTATTTCTTTGTCATTCTATAATTGGATACCATGTCATTCTGTAAAGTAGAATGAGTGTTCTGATGAGCCTAGCAGAGGAGAGACTGGCTTTACAGCAGGGATGTTCAAACTTTGGGCTTCCCTGGGCCACTTTCAGTAAAGAGGATAGTCTTGGGCTGCACATAAATTATATAATATAGTTAGTGTATATATAATAAGACTTTTTTTTTTTTTTTGAGTCAGAGTCTCACTCTTGTCGCCCAGGCTGGAGTGCAGTGGCACACTCATGGCTACCGCAGCCTCAACCTGCTGGGCTTAGGTGATCCTTCTGCCTCAGCATTCCAAGTAGTTGAAACTACAGACACATGCCACCATGCCTGGCTTACTTTTTGATTTATTGTAGAGATGAGGTCTCACCAAGTTGCCCGGGCTGGTCTCAAGCCCCTGGGCTCAGGCAAGACTTCTTTTTAAAAATATTTTTTATTATAAAATAAAAATGAGAACAGTATAAAACTAGTAGGAAATTTGACCTTGCTTTTGTAGAATGAACCTATCAATGTCTGGTTCAATGGAAGTGGTCGCAATTCTTAGTGAGTTCTCAAGGTGCTTGTCATAAATTTCTGCTTGAATTTTACTCTTTGTGTGCTTCGTAATTGAAGACAGCTGCTCAAAAATGTGTGCGCTACCAAACAGTGATGCCATGAATATGGTGTGATTGTGAACTTCAAAAATGGAACTATGCATGAAGTCACAAAGAAACCAAATGCTAAAAAACACATGATGCTTGTGGGGCTGCATTACTAACTGTTCTGGGCTGCATGCAGCCCACAAACTGTGGGTTGGACATGCCTGCTTTACAGGCAAAAAAGGGCTAAAGAAAGCAGAAATAGAGAACAAACACAGATTGGTCATTTCAAGTTAATGTTCCTTGTAAGGCTAAAATAGGGGACTTCCTTGTTACACTGACTCAGGTTGACTGGAATCTCCTGTTTTTAAAAACTGGCCTGTTCTAAAGTTCGGTTTGATTACGTGGCACTTTGCACAAGTACCTGCATTCTGGTTTGGTCTGATCTGCTGGAGCCTAGTATAAAAAGTCCCAAACAATGGACTCCCATAAACTTTGTTTAATGGGCAACTAGAAAAAAAATTGCAATGAATATGTCAAGAACTGTGCAAAGTCAAAAAAATTACCCTATCTGCAAGATATCAAATTAGCCTGCTGCAATTTCATGGACGCTGGCAGATGACACAAGACTTCTGAGTTAGAAACAAAGATTTTTCCTGCTCACAGCACTAGCAGTAGCCAGAGTATCAGTATTTGCACAAGTTCCCTAAGACACAGTTTCCCCAGAATGATGTAAAGAGGGTCAAGTGACACCTGCATACTGAGTTGTGTAACAAGAGAGGAACCACGAACCTAGGGAAACAGAATCTTTCATAATTTCTCAGAGGAAGACCTTGTCTTTATCTTCAAAGGCTGTTCTCTGTACAAACATATAGATAGCTCAGAACAAAGGCAGTCAGTGCTTCTGCTTACAAGATGCATAAAAAACCAGAGATTCATGGAAAATTGTCTCCCAACAGAACATTCTTGTATAAATCTTTTGTGAACATATGTTTTTATTTCTCTTGAGTAAAATCCTAAGAGTAGACTTGCTGAGTCATAAAGTATATGTTTGTCCAATGTCAGAACTTTCCCCAAAGTTATTGCACCATTTGATATACCCACCAAAAATGTATGAGATTTTTTTTGTGCCCCAAAAGGCACCTGTGTGCTTTCAGACCAGCCTGCAACCTCAGGTTAAGTAGCAGTGAACTCAGGAGCTGGAGCAGTCCATTCATCATGAAATTTCTCCTTGGTCATAACTTTTTCAACAGCAGGCCACTCTACCGTTTCAGTCTCTTCAAGATCTTTGTAGAAGTAGAGATCAGGGTCGGGCTCAGTGGCTCAGCCTGTAATCCCAGCACTTTGGGAGGCCAAGGTGAGTGGATTGCCTGAGCCCATGGGTTTGAGGCCAGCCCAGGCAGCTTGGTGAGACCTTGTCTCTACAAGTCAAAAATTAGCTGGGCGTGGTAGCGTGTTCCTGTAGTTCTGGGGTGGCCGTGAGCATGCCATTACAGTCCAGCCTGGGTGATGGAGTGAGACTCCAACTCAAAAAAAAAAAAAAAAAAGAAGTAGAGACCAGGCATAACCTCTCGTGTTCTTAGGAGATGGTGTCACTCATATACAGAACTTTTCAAGCCGGCATCCACATCAGACCCACTGAATAAGCTCCCTTATTGCATGGGATGGCAATGTCCGCATTGTGCAGAGGAGAGTCTGTTCCACAGAGCAATGGCTCCCAGAAGGCTGCTTAGATCTGGTTGGTAAGGGTTCCAGGAGTGAAGCAGCCAGCAACAGGTTGTTTTTCTAGATGATTCCATTTAATTTTTGACCAATATATTCCAATGAAGAAAAGAAAGACTATCACAAATGATGCTGGGAAAACTAGATATTCGCATGGAAAAGAAAAGAACTTTCACCTGTACCTCATCCTTACCTGATTAGTTCAAATGTATCATAGACCTAAACTTAAGAGCTAAAACTCCTTTTTCATGCTACTCAGAGAGGGCTCCATACCGTGTGATTCTTCCTGACTAAACTGGTTCCAGTGGCAGCAGCAAACTTCAGCACAGACTACTGGCCAGTATTCCTGGAGGATACGGCACTGATATCAGCAGGATTTTCAATGGCAACGATGGCATGAGCGTCCAGCAGAAGCTTCTCCCAAGTCCTCTTCAGATTTAGGAGGTAGATGCCATCACTTTTCCCTTTCTAGATTTCCTCTTCCCTTTGGAAGTCAAGGTTGGTGCCAGCTAGTGGGTTCCTGCTGCAAGGAACTTGAGGACATTCTCCACCTTCATTTGCAGGATATCAAGGACATTGTGAAAGTTTCCCTTTAAATTACTATGGGAATAGTTTAGATGGGAAGAAACCATACTGTATTGAACCCTCTCTGAGTAGTGTGAAAAAGGAGTTTTAGCTCTTAAGTTTAGGTCTATGATACGTTTTGAATTATTTAATCAGGCAAGGATGAGGTACTGGTGAAAGTTCTTTTCCATAGGAACATCTAGTTTTCCCAGCATCATTTGTGATAGTCTTTCTTTTCTTCATTGGATTATATTGGTCAAAAATTAAACAAATCTTGTAGAAAACAACTCGTTGCTTGGGAGGAATGACATTGAAGCAAAACAGCCATGATGACCAACATTTAACTCCTGCATACCAAGGTGTTCCCATAGCATAAATAAACCCTTATAAAGAAACAATGCCGATAGCCCAGATAACCCCTCATAAAGATGTTTATCTAACCTCCCCAGTGGTCATGAGTTTCACAAAAAAAGTCTGAGGCATGACCAGCTACACGTTTTTATCAAAAAAGCTTACTCTATTCTGGAGAGCAGAAGCAGGGACTCACCATCTTGCAGCTGCTGAAGATACTGCTTCTGTTTGTAAGTTGTCATCAAACGTTTCTAAAAAACTGAATTTGTCCACCTCTTTCTTTGGCCTCTTAGTTTGCTCAGGCTTTGGGAGTAGGTTTGCATTAGACCTGCTCATTGAGGAACATTTGACGAGTCATTCAGGAGCTGAGAAACCGAGAAATGGGTAAAGGGAATGAAACATCCTTGAGGGGAATCCCCAGGATGGCCAGCTACTTCTCTGTGGGCTCACATTTAGACTCCTATGGACCATCACATGAGTATGAGGATGCCCTGAACACACTGGTGGGTTTAGAGCGATTGTTAACTGAGAACCACATATCCCACTGTGACAGGGAAGGGTGGTGAGCAGCCACTGCAGTGGGCTGGCTGCTTCTGTGAGCTGCCTGTTTGACAACAGAAGCCCACTTAGTAGTAGAAGCAAAAGTAAAACATCTTGAAGAAGAATTGCAATTCAAGATATTTTAAAAATTAAACAAGCTCTATTGTCAGAAGGCAGCTTAATTAAAAGCTGGCATTACATCTATATTGTGTGTGAAAAAGAAAAATCCTGATGATATTCGGGCTATACATTTTCGAGGGGGTGGGGGAGGAGGCTGTTTTGCTATTTTTCTATTTCTTGGATTTTTTTTTAGTTGACTTAATATCCCCCCTTTAAAAATATTTATGTATTTAGTCCATTTGGTGCTTTTCTTGTTGGCATAAGTTTTGCCTTTTGGAAATCTTAAAATCTCCCCAATTTGGTGCCTCAAAGACTTGTCCTTCCATTTTCTTCCACTTCTGCTCTTCCTCCTTTTGCTATTTTTGATCCCACGTGAAGAAATCTAGAGGAGACTTTTAGTGACCCTGGAACCCCATAAGAAACCCAGAAAAAGTTCACCTTTTTAGGATCTTCTACCTTCCTTATGGAGTCCCAAAAGTTGTGGGAAGGTTCCTCTCAAGTCTAGAGCTCGGCTGTCTTTTGCATTATGTTCTCTGATGTCTTTGGTTTTGGGGAATACCAGGGATTACTCAGTACTGTGGGATAACATGACTTTTGGTGTGCAGTGGCTGACAAGTCACTAGTGAGGGCTGCAGTGTTGGAGGTGACTGACATAAGTGGTCAGTACTGCAGGAGACCACTCGCTTATTTGCACATTTAGATAAGAAAAGTGTGCTTTGGACACAACTGACTGTGTGTCTTCATTTGTTTTGTGTTTCAATAAAGGAATACCCGAGACTGGGTAATTCATAAAGACAAGAGGTTTATTTAGTTCATGGTTCTATAGGCTGTCTAAGAAGCATGGCGCCAGCATCTGCTTCTGTTAAGGGCTTCAGCTGCTCCACTCACGATGGAAGGTGAAGGGGAGCAGGCAATACATGGTAAGAGAGAAAGGCAGGGAGAGAGGAGTGAGATGCCAGACTTTTCACAATCAATTCTCTGGGGAACTAAGAGTGAGACATCACTCCCTAGAGAATGGCACCAAGCCATTCATGAGGGATCTGCCCCCAAGATCCAATCACTTCCCACCAGACCCCACCTCCAACATTGGGGATCAAATTTCAACGAGAAATTTGTAAGGGACAAATATCCAAACTATAGCACTATGGAAACACTCGCCACCAAGGAATAAGACTCCTATGGGGGATACAGTGATCTCAGAGTGGGCTGATTAGCCTGTGGTTGCTCACCAGCCTCAGGGGAATGTCTTTGCAGTGAGGTACACTGTGGATGCATTGCACTGTCCAACCCTGTGATGTTTCCCTTTTTTGGGGAATATGACAAGACAGACAAAGTGAGCACATGCTATTGGAAAAATAGTTCCAACAGACTTGCTTGATGCAGTTACCACAAACCTTCAATTTGTAAAAAGCACAGTACTATGAAGTACAATAAAAATTAAGCTTGGGCGGGATTGACAGTGGTGGGATTCTGCCAGAGGAGAGGAGGCACACCTCATCAACAAGGGTACCTGCATAATGAACATTTGTATACTTAACCCTGAATTGTACCCCACATCTTTAAAATTAAAAATTAAAAAAATTAAGCTCAATAAAATGAGATGTGCTTCAATAATATTGGCAAAAGGAAACTCAGAAGCTATTCTTCTAGTTACTATTGCTACTGAACAACCTACCCCAAAACATAGCAGTTTAAAACAATAATGGTTCCATTAGCTTCCGAATCTGTGTTTGGAGCCGGGTTTTGTGAGGGCGACTCCTCAGTGCTCCACGCAGTATCAGCTGGGACAGCTTGAAGGCTAGTGCTAATTAAACACGTTCTCAGTTCTTCCCTTTATAGCAAAACTCCTTGAAAAATTTCTATTTAGTCACTTTCTCTGATACTGTTCTACCAATTCTCTTTTTAAGATTATTTTTTAGGATAATACACTTTGAAATAATTTCAAACATAGAGAAAGTTAGCAAAAAGGATAAAAAGAGCCCCATGTTCCTTCACCCACATTTCTCAGCTACTAGTACAGTCACTATAAAGGGTGATATGAGAGTTTCTCAAAAAATTACAAATGGAACTACCATGTGATCCAGCAATCCCACTATTGGACATTTATTCAAAGGAAAAAAAATCAGTACATTGAACAGACAACTGCATTTCTGCTTTTGTTACAGCACTATTCACAATAGCCAGGATATGGAATCAACTTAGGTGTCCAACAGCAGATAAATAAACAAAGAAAATGTGATATATATACAAGTTGGAATACCACAATTTAGTCGTAAAAAATAATGAAATCCTGTTATTTGTAGCAACATGAATGGAACTGGAGGACATTAGAAGTGAAATAAGCCAGAAACAGAAAGTTAAACACCACATGTTGTCACTCACATGTGGATGCTAGAAAAAGTTGATCATAGAAGCAAAAAGTAGAACAGAAGATGCTAAAGGATAGGAAATGTAGGGGGAAGGGAAGGATAGGGAAAGATTTGTTAAAGGACACAAAATTACAGCTAGATAGGAAGAATAAATTCTAGTGTTCTATGCTATTGTGGGATGACTACAGTTAACAACAATATATTGTATAGTTTCAAATAGCTAGAAGGGGGATATTGATTGTTCCCAATACAAAGAAATGATAAATGGTGGACATGCTCATTAACCTGGTCTGATCACTATCACTTGTACCCCATGAATGTGTACAATTAGTATTCATCAAACTAAAAAATAAAAATAAAAGTTTTTAAAAGTTATGTTTATACTACACTAGAGCTACTAAGTGCAATAGCATTATATCTGAAAAAACAATGTACATGCATTAATTTTAAAAATTTCTTGCTAAAAATATGCTGTACAAAGTGAGCACATGTTTTTGGGAAAATGTCACTGATATACACTTTGTGCAGGGTGGCCACACATCATCAATATGTAAAAAATGCAATATTTGTAAAGACAAATAAAAACAGTAAAATGAGGTAGGTCTGTATAACAGAGAAATTACTTCAAGTATAATGACACAAAAAGCATTTAAATAGCTATATTATAATTTTCATAATTACTTCATATTTTATAAATCCATGATTATAAGACCAAATTTGACTTTTTAAATTTAACAACTGATGTATGCCATGAGCTTTGTTTAAAATTAATTTGGCAAGAAAAACATGACAATGTGATGTGTTTGTTATGTTTCGATTCTTTACGATATTATAATTAGTCTGCTTAGATTAGCTCTACTTGAATAGACATGCTCTAGAAATAGTAAGAATGAAAAAAATATTAATTAACAACAAATTAGTAGTCATTACTTTGCTGATTCTTATCTATTATAGCATGTAATAGATTTTCTTTCTTAAGGCAGCATGTCTAACTAAAGAATTTGTTCATTTGTTAAAAAAAAAAAGAAACAAAAAATTAGAGAAAACCACTGAAGAATCATTAGGAATTGAGCATGCACTTTCAAAAGTTTAACAGGGCCAGATACCATGGCTCACGCCTATAATCCCAGCACTTTGGAAGGTGGAGGCAAGAGGATTGCCTAAACTCAGGGGTTCGAGACCAGCCTGGACAACTTGACAAGACCTTGTCTCTACAAGAAGTAAAAAAGTTAGGCAGGCATGGCGGCACACACCTGTAGTTCCAGCTACTTGGAAGGGTGAGGCAGAAGGATTGTCTGAGCCCATCAGGTCGAGGCTGCAGTAGCCGTGAGTGTGCCACTGCACTCCAGACTGGTAGACAGAGTGAGATTCTGATTCAAAGAAAAAAAACAAAGGAGGTTTAGCAGTGGAAATATCTGAAAGTCATGCAAGATTTAATAGGCTAATATTTTAAAATCTATAATAAAAGTCAAGTAGCTAGACAATTAGATTGGCTTATCAAAAAAGATCATTTAGATATAAAGGTAGCAGATATAAGGCAAATATAAAAATTTCTATCATTTTATACTGATTTACTATTCATTATTTTCTTAAAGTTGCTTAATATACATTTTCTCACTTGTCACTTTAAAACTTCTATTATGAGAACAATAATTCATTTGTCTATAGTTTTGAAATAGCAGGCTTCTCAGCTATTATATTTATCTAATCGTTGAATGAAATTTACATCCTCATGAAACACTTTTTGTTATCTTAGTAGTTTCTGAGAACTTATGAGTTAATTAATGAGTTTGTCACTTTACTGTTAACAGAACGTTGTGACATGCAGAGGTAAGAAGTGTGACCCCTGACCACAAAAATTCTAGCACGCAAGTTTAAGGTTATCTTTTCTGTCAGAGAACCTTATTAATGGAAGATTGACTTGACTACCAAATTGGCTCTGCTACCACCATGGCAACCCTTCATGGAGGATAGTGTTGAGGCATAGAAGTATCCTAACTTGTTGATTTGAAACAATTTTCAATTTAAGGTATCATATAGAGCCAGTGTAAACAACTGAATGAGAAAGCAAAATAAAAATTTCTGTATATGTACATGAACTCAGAAAGCATACGTCTCAAGCGTTCCTTTTCAGAAAGTGAGGATATGTATTTCAGTGAAACGTGCGGACAGTCAAGAAGAAAGATATGGGATACAATAAAGAGTTTTCCTAAGCTGAAAGCCTATTAAGAAGTCACGTTCCTTGTTTTGATCAGATAAAATAAAGACACTTAGAAACACCATAAAAACACACACAAAAAGAAACACCATTAAAAAAAGTCAAAAAATAAAAGACTACAAAATCATCATAGTTCAAACATGAAGCAATCTAAAATGTAACATGATTTTGAGCAACTGGTAGTGTAGACAAAAGACAATTTTTTTTTGCCTATTATTGTAGAACTTCTTTCATTTGATACTGGAGTGCTGACATTGACCATGTAGAAGAAAAAATATAATCTTAGCATATTTAAAAAAAAACTGCAGTTAATAATACCTACATAAGATAATGTGCATGTTATTTACTGGTTTTTGACTTTAAAAATCAACTGATAGACAATTCACAGAAGTCTTAGTACAGGGGCCTAAGCCGAGAGGTGAAAGTTTGTAGAAGAGTCTTACAGACTGAAAAGGCAAGGAGTATTGTTTAAACTTGTATCATGTATCATGACATAGAAATCTAGGTGTTGTATTTCAAGTTTTAAAAAAAACTAAAAATAAAATAACTATAAATAATTTAGAGGAAAAGGGCAACAGTGTGGGTTAAATCCTCATCTTTTAGAACATGGACTTGTTAGATATTATCTACCTAATCTAAAAGTAATGATATGTAAATACAATATTTAGAATCATGAGGCTGGGTGCAATGGATCGCATTTTGTAATCATTGCGCTTTGGGAGACCACAATGGGAGGATTGCTTGAGGTCAAGAGTTCAAGACCAGCCTATACAACACAGCAAGACCCTGTCTCTTAAAAAAAAAAAAAAATTAGCTGGGCATGGTGGCATGCACCTGTAGTCCTGGCTACTCAGAAGGCTGAGGCAGGAGTATTGCTTGAGCACAGGAGTTTGAGGTCATAAGGACCTATGATCATGTCATTGCACTCCAGCCAGGGTGACAGAGCATGACCTTGTCTCTAAAAAAAAAAAAAAGAATCATAAAGGTAGCAATGACCAAGAGAACATTAAAAATGCCTGAGAAGCCGGGCTCGGTGGCTCAGCCTGTAATCCCGTGCCTTTGGGAGGATGAGGTGAGTGGATTGCCTGACCCGTGGGTTCGAGCCCGCCTGGGCAGGTGAGACCTCATCTCTATAATAAATCAAAAAATCAGTCAGGCGTGGTAGTGCACGCCTGTAATTCCGGCTACTCGGAAGGCTGAGGCGGAAGGATCACCGGAGCCCAGTGGGTCGAGGCGGCTGTGGCCGGGAGTGGCCACTGCACTCCAGTCTGGGCAACCAAATGAGACTCCAACTCAAAAAAAAAAAAAAATGCCTGAGATGTAGGCCTATAGGGGTAAACAGAAATAGACTTTTCATCACAAACCCTGCTGTACTCTGATTTTTTAAAAAAGTAATTTAATATGTATCATATTAATAAAATTTTGTTCAAATGAGAAAAAAATTTAGATTGAAATGCATTTGCATCATGGCATCAAAAATAGACCATAGTAGCTGTTTCACATGCTTGCAATTTTTGGTTAAAAAAAACAAGTGGATTTATTATTTAGAATTTTTCTGCTTTGTTTCTAAATGAGGAGATAGAGATCTCAAATTGCTATGTTATTTGTTCAGAAATCATACATTATGAATAGAGATCTTCTTTTCTCCATGAGTAAAAAGCCAAACTGAATTTTTTACGATACAATATATTCTCTTTTAACATTGATTTTTTTAAACAACCTGAGATAGTTTGATGTACTAGAAAATAATTGTGATCGGATAAATATATGGTGTAGATCTAATGGAAAAAATTGGAAAAAACTTGAAGATTTGTCATTTTTGTGCTCCTTGTTAACTTGTTTGTAATTGAACAAAGCATTCCTTTATGCTTCCTTTTTATTGTGATCACATGTATATAACATAAAATTTACTATTTTAAACCATTTTTTGGTGTACAGTTCTGTTGCATTAAGGATGTTCAGGTTATTGTGCTATCATCCATCTCCAGAACTTGTTCATCTTCCCCAACTGGAACTCTGTACCCAGAGTTCTTACTAACCCTCCCCTAGCACCCCGTGACCACAATTTTACTTTGTCTCTATGAATTTGACTACTCTCAGTACCTCATATATGTAGAATCATACAATATTTGGTTTTTTGTGTCTGGCTTATTTCACCTAACATAATATCTTTAAGTTTCATCTATGTTGTAACATGTCAGAATTTCCTTCCTTTTTAAGACTAAATAATATTTCATTGTATGAATATACCACATTTAAATTATCCATTCATTTGTCAATGAAAGCTTGGGTTGTTTCCACCTTTTGGTTATTGTGTGAACAATGCTGCTGTGAACATTGGTGTACAAATATCTGTTTGAGTTTCTGCTTTAAATTCTTTTGGGTATATACCCAGAAATAGAATTGCTGGATTATATGGTAATTCTATGTGTGATTTTTTTTTTTAAATGATCATCTTCCATAATGGTTGTACCATTTTACATTCCCACTAACAGGGCACAAGGGTTCCAGTTTCTTCACATCCTCACCAACCCTTGTTATAGTTTGTGGGTTAAAAAAAATTGTCATCCTATTTAAGTAGTATCTAATTTTGGTTTTGATTTGCATTTCCCTAATGATGAGTGATGCTGAACACCTTTTCATGTGCTTATTAGCCATTTGTATATCTTCTTTGGAGACATGTCTACTCAAGTCCTTTGCCCATTTTTAAATTGGATTGAGTTTTGTTGTTTTTGAGTTGTAGGAGTTCTTTATGTAATCTGGATATTCATCCCTTAGCAGATATGTAACTTGAAAATATTATCTCCCATTTGGTGGGTTGGTTTTTCACTCTGCTTCCTTATTTGAGCAGTAGTTTTATATAAAATAAAATAAATCTTATAGAATTTGTGGTCAAAGAATGAAAAGCACCTCTGAGGTTTTGATAACATGCTTCATTTTTGTCATTCATTTCAAGAAATGTGTAAATTTCCATCTTGATTTCATTGCTGACTCAAGAATCATTCAGGAGCAAATTTTTTAACTTCCATATCTTTGTTTGATTTCATAAGTTCTTAGAGTTAATTTCTAGTTTTATTCCACTGTGATCTGAGATGTTGCTTGACATGATTTCAGTTTTTTTGAATTTACTGAGACTTGGCTATCATATGGTCCCTCTTGGAGAATGTTCTATGTGCTGATGAGAAAAATGTATATTCTGTAGTTCTAGAATAAAGTGTTCTGTAGTTGTCTGTCAGTTCCATTTCCTCTAGAGTCCTGTTTAACTCCAATGTTTCTTTGTTGAATTTCTGCCTTGATGATCCATCTATTGCTGTCAGTGGAGTGAAGTTTCCCACTATTATTGTTTTGCTGTCTCTTTTTTTTAGGTCTGGTAGAACTTGTTTTATAAAGCTGAGGGCTCTGGTGTTAGGTGCATGTATATTTAAAATTGTTATGTCTTCTCTTTGGATTGAGCCCTTTATCATTGTATAATAGCCATCTTGTTTTTATTATTATTTTTTTTACTGATGTTAATTTAAAGTCTGTTTTATCTGATATGAGAATGGCTATTCCTGCTCATTTTTTGGTTTCTATTTGCATGGAATATTCCTCCCCACCCCTTTACCTTGAATCTATAGGAGTCTTTGTGAGTCAAGTGGGTCTCTTGAAGGCAGCAGATATTTGGGTTGTGCTTGTTTATCCATTCTGCCAGTCTATCTTTTTAGTGTGGCATTAAGGCCATTTACATTCAGAGTTACTAATGCTATGTAAGGCACTATTCATCATACTGGTTGTTATCTGGTTGTTTTCTTTGTCTATTGTTTTGGTGTTCCATAAAGCCTGTGAACTTTATGATTTCCAGTGTTTTTCTACTGGTGTATTTCAACTTTTTGTTTCAATATTTAGAATGCCTTTGAATATATTTTGTAGAGCTGATCTAGTGGTGACAAATTACCTTAGCATTTGCTTGTCTGTGAAGGACTTTCTCTCTCATTTACGAAACTTAGTTTTGAACTTAGTTTTGCAGGATACAAAATCCTTGGCTGAAAGTTATTCTGTTTGAAGAGATTGAAGATGGAGCCCTAATCAAATCTGGCTTGTAGGGTTTCTGCTGAGGTGTCTGCTGTCTGATAGTTTTATCTTTGTAGATTATTTGATGTTTTTGTTTCACTTTCTTAAAATTATTTGCTTCAAATTAACCCAAATTAATCCCCAAGGCAGATAATTGAATGCCTTGGGGAATGACCTTTTTGCAATTAATCTTCTGGGGGGTTCTTTGGGCTTCTTGTATCTGGATGTTTAGACCTCTGGCAAGGCCAGGAAAGTTTTCCTCCATTATTCAATAAAATAGTTTTCCAAACCTGTTGCTTTCTCTTCTTCCTTAGGAACATCTATGATTCTTAGGTTTTTATGTTTTACATAATCTTGCATTTATTGGAGACTTTGTTCCATTCTCTTGATTCATTTTTCTCTATTGTTGTCTGATTAGGTTAATTCAAAAACCTTGTATTCATGTTCCGAGATCCTTTCTTCTGCTTGTTCTAGTCTACTGTTAAAACTTTCCACACCTCTCATACTTTCCCAAGTGCTTTTTAATTTCCAGAATTTCAATTTTTTAATAAAGGTATATATCTCTTTGGAGAAGCTTTCATCTATGTCCTGAATAGTTCTTTAATTTATTTATGTTGGTTTTTCAATTTTCTCCGGAAGTTCATTGACCAATTTTGTCATTAACCTTTTGAATTCTATGTCTGGGATTTCAAAAATTTCATTTTGGTTAGGGTTCATTGCTAAAGAGTTGGTGTAATCTTTTGGGGGTGTTGGATACTCTGTTTTTTCATATCATCAGAATTACTTTTCTGGTTCATTCTCATTTGTATAGATTATTTCTTCTTATCTGAAGTTGTAAGGGGTTGACATAGGCACTGTAGGATTCCCTTAGTTATATATGGTCTTAGTGTAGGAGTTTCACAATTGCCAGATGTGGCAGCCCTGTGGCAGCTCAGTGTCCTGAGTGGCTTGGAAAGTGTTGTTAGCTGGTGCATGGGATCGGGCCTTCCCTAAAGCTGAGGTGTTGTATCCGATGTGATTGGCTGTACTGTTGACCATCAGCCAGGAGATGGTTCTTATGGGAGAAAGCTGGCTACAATGGTGGCTATAAGGTTTCTCCTTGGTGAGTATTGTTCCAAGAAAGTGCACAGTCAGCCTAGGCCAAGGGTGGAGATCTGGGGATTTCCTGTGTTCTATTTTGAGTCTTTTGGGGTAGTACAGGGGAAAGGAGCTGAAGCACCCACAAGGGTGCACTCTTAGCTGTCCCAGTGGAGATTAGGAGGGAGCATAAGGCCACTAGGGTAGTGCTGCTTTGCGGAGCAGGCACAGAAGAGTTAACAGGGGGAGTGAGAGGTTGTGGCAATACACCCCACACAGACCACCTCCTTGACCTCAGGCAATCTGGGATCCAATGTCAAGGAGCAGCTGACCTCAAGAACTCAGGTGTTTTCAGGCAACCCACCCAGCCAGAAACTGTCTGCAGCTGTGGAGTTTGCTTTTGGGGCCCATTCTGTCCCAAGATAGTTGGAAAGCAACCACTCCACATTGCAAGGGTTGAGCTCCAGGGAAATGGTGGCTGGCACTCCTAAAGGCTTTTTTTCTGCACCACTCCACAGCAGAGCATGGCTTTGGGTGGGGAGGGCAGTTTTCAATGAGGGCCCGGGGTCCCACAAAGCGCAGGGAGCCCTAGAAGTTTATGGCAGGAGCACAGAACTCACAGATTTCTATCACTCAACCTTTCGCACTGTGTCTGGAGGCTGTGGTGGTCTGTGGTGGTACAGGCAAGAGTCCGGCCATTTCCAGACCAGGTCAGTGGATTTTTTTCTTCTTTGTTGCTCTCAGTAGTTACTATGTCTCCTTTGGAGACTTGTGGGGTGTGCTGCAAGATCTGTTCCTCTCTGGGTGCTGAGAAATCTATCTTGGTTTACTTGGTAGGAGAAATTTACTATAGCTGCCCCAAATCTCTGTTGTCTTCCTGATACCCTGAACTGTTGTATTCTTTCTCTTCTCTGCCAATATATTGGCACTTCTTATATACACATTTGTTGAAAATGTTTAAAGCATGTCCTAAGTAAGTTTAATGAATGCAGTGACTGATTTTTTTGTTTTTGTGTGTATCTTTGATACTTTATCCATAATCAATAATGATAATTGATTGACCAAAAGATTGTTCATACTCAGAATGACAATGACTCTATAATGTTAGCTAGGGAAATTGTCCAGGAAAAGATGAACACCCATGCTTCCTTTTGTAACTTTTAAAAAATAGTGTATTCTTGACTTCCTTCATAGGTCACTTAAAAAAAAAAAGATAGGTTTTAGAATTGGAAAACTTGAGTTTGAGTACCCAGGTCCACCATGGGAATATACATGATGGTCATTTTAATTTTATTAATGTTCTTATGTATTAAATAAAGATGTTAAATGTGCCTCTTATAGGTCAAGGTGTGTGAGATCTCTGCCTGGTTCCAGAAGAGGCCACATAACTCAATGCCTGGCAAACTAGAATCAATTTGGAATATTTTCAGAGTTATCAGAAAAGAAATATGCTGTTTTCATCAGGAATAGTGAAACAATGAATTGCAACATTGCCAGTTGCTGCTGTTGAACAAAATTTTCTAAAGTATTGAAAAGAAAGCTGATGGGTGAGAGAGACCCAGATGAAGAGGGTTGGGGGGAAGAGAGAGAGAGGGAGGGAGGGAAAGAGAGGGAGGGAGGGGGAGAGAGAGAATGAAGGAGGTAGGGAGGAGAGAGAGAGAGAGAGAGAATGAATGAGCAGGAGAGACTCAAACACATATGGAATTCTAGATCCAACATTGCATTGAAATAATTGTAGCTGAGTCTCATACAAGGTCTGACAATTAAGTTTGCAAACTTGCTACTATGTGCTTACATCGGCAGCACTACTGTACAAACAACTTGGTAAGGTTTCATAACCGTGGTATATCAGTCTCACAGTAGTGTTTGTGTTGACGTGTGCCAGTGTCTTGCTGAGTGGTGTTCATTATTGTTGTTGCATGTTTTTGTGTGCGATCACAAGAATGTCAGAGCTTGAATTAGATCAACAAACAAACATTAAATGTCTTGTGAAGCGTGGCAAGAGTGAAGTGAAATCAGGAATATGTGAGTCCAAATTTATGGGGATAATGCCATGAAGAAAATGGCAGTGTGAAAATAGATGAAAGGTTTTTCTAAGGGGAAAGAAAGCATCACTGATGAAGAGAGGTCAGGACAGCATCGAAGGCATGCTATGAGTCTTCAGTGAAAGGAGATATGCAAAAATCTGTTTCTGGGTTTCTTGTATCTAGATGTTTAAATCTTTGGGTAGGACAAAAAAGTGTTCCTAAATTTTTCCCTTCATTAAGTTTTCTAAACCTGTTGCTCTCTCTTCTTCCTCAGGAATACCTAGGAATCTTAGGTTTGAATATTTCACATAATCCCACATTACTTTGCCCCATTCTCTTCTTTTTTCTGTATTGTGTTTGGATAGGGTTAATGTGAAAGCCCTTTCTCTAGTTCTAAAATTCTTATGTCTGTTGGCTATTTGTTGTGTCTAAAGCAGCAATTGCAGTTTCTGGACACATATCAGGGAGAATACAGTCACCCATGAGGTGAGAAGAATAAAAGAATTGGAAAAAAGCATAGAGGGAAGAGGAAAGGGTAGGTCACCTGCTCTCTCTCCCATCTGAACCATATTTCCTCCTGGTATTGATGAGAAAGCCAAACTAGGTAAAATATTTAAAGAGGTTTGTTCTGAGTCAATATGAATAACTATGGCCAGAGTACAGCAGTGTCAGAGATCCTGAGAAAGTGCATCTGAGATAGTCACATTAGCGTTTGATTTGGTACATTTCAGAGAGACAGCAGTTATGGGCAAATATATAAATCAATACATGCAGAGTATACATTGGATTGGCTCAGAATGGTGGGACATATTGATACAGGGACTTAAAAGTTATAAGTGGATTCAAGAAATTTCAGATTGGCAACTGGTTGAAAGTTAAGCTTTGTCTTAATTAAAGAAGTCAGTAGAAAGAAATGCTTAAGCAAAAATAACAGGGTTGTCGAAGCCAAAGCCCTTGTTTTGTAGATGATGTCACATGGGTGATAGCCCTCAGAGAGCAGGTGATACTATGCCTGAGTTACACTGGAATTTGATATCTTACTGCCACTTAAAAAGTCTGTTTTTCAGTCTTATGATCTCAATTTTAATGTTAATGACAGTCAGTTGAGCCTAAGCTTCAAAAGGAAGGGAGTACAAGGAGGCATGTCCAACCCCACTTCTGCCCTGGCCTGGAATCTAGTGTTTCAGGTTTCTCTGAGGTCCCCTTAGCCAAAAGAGGTGATCTATTCAATTGGTTGGGGGGTGTAGGATATTATTTTTGGTTGACTCTAGGTTGTCATCTCTGACACTCTGATTTCACACAGAGATGTCAGGGCTCAACATATGAAGTCATAAAGGGAGCTACTTCCACATTCTAGTCCCTGGGACACCGAGTATTTTGCATAAAGTCTGACTTAAAACACTGTTAGCTCTCATGTCAATTATTCTTTCAAGTTGAGTAAAAAAATTAAAGACATGTGAGCAGAGACAGATGAACAAGAACAAAGGTTTTGTATACATCGCATCTGGGAAAGATAAGGGGCCATTCTCTCTGACAGCAGTGACTATTTTCCCAGTGTCAAGATTAGAGAGATCTGGCCCAGAGCTTGGGTCATCCAGGTTAACATCAAGCCAGGGAGGGCCCAGTTTATGGTACGTGCAGGTCTCTTCTACTCTCCATGGTGGAGTGTCTGTAATACAGTGTCTTCTAACTGAGCAGGTCTGCCCCATGGTCTCCCACATACACACACACTCATACATTCATGCACACACAACTCTTGAGGTTTTGGGCCCCTTTTCTATGTAATTAGAGTAGGTTAGGTATACTTTCTTGTGAACCAGTGTCCTTTTGTGCAAACTGTATGAGGACAGAGACTTTCTTGTTATTGAATGAGGTCTGTGAAAGGAGTCATCCATGAATTTATGACCGATGATGCTCTTAGCAGGTGCATTGGTGCCTCCATGGCTGTTTTTCATCTTTATATCACAGGCACAATTGCTCTGACCAGGAGTCTCCAATACAAGCATGTTATCAACGATGCTGGCTACTTTAAAGTCACAAGGAACAACCTGGCTGAGTGATTCACTGGTGTTTTGACTGACTCAAAGGAAGGCTAGAGGGCTTCCCACAAATCCACAGTGCAGTCCTCCATTGTACCACCCATGTGTCACAATGGAGCCTCAGGTGCTCTGTGTGAATGGGGGACCATTCCTGGACACAGAGGGAGACTGGAAACTGGCAGCCTTGGAAGGAGGGGTGGTGTCTATGGCACTGGAGTCAAAGGTTGGCTTGGGTAATGATGTGGCAGAGGTGCTGCTCACTAGAGTGGAGATCACTGGAGGAACCATAATAGGAAGTCTTGTCAAAACAGGGCAGTGGGAGACAGGTTCTCTGCTGTTGCCCATCAGATGTCCTAAATTTGGACTAATGGGTAGTTTTCCAGCCAAAGGGATGGTCTAAAGTCGGAGTAGGCTTGGAGAAAATAAATATATGCGGACAAGATGTAGACTGATGACTTTTCAGGGGGGCGTCATTGCACATACATTTGGATTGGGGAAAATGGGAGTGCAGTCACCCTGATGCTGGGGATGGATCTGAAAGTCACAGCCTTAGAAAGAGGAGTACTGTCAATGTAAATGACCCCAGGGTCTGAAGTGGGCTGTGAGGTTAAGTGAGCAGATGTGTTAGCTGAGTTGCTAGAAATGATCCTGTGGAATTGATAGGCTGGCTAGGAGTAACAGGGGTCATGGTAAATGGACTGGACAAGGGTTAAGGAAGAAAAAAGAAGGATGGGAATTTACACACAAGGATGTCTGAGACTTTCTTCTGCAGAAATGAGATTTGAAGAAGGGTATGGAGCTAGGACAGAGGGACAGGCAGGACAGGAGAGTTGGTAACCAGGTGGGCCGAGTCAGTGGTGCCGGGAGTTGAGACCTGCACAGTGCAAGTGACCAGAGGCAGGGAGTCTGTAGTCTTCCCCGCAGGTGAATAAAGAAAAAGAGACAAATTGGGTGGCACTGCCATTTGCCATGGTTTCTGTTTTATTCTCCAAAGCCTCTGTCTTATCCAAGATTTTACTGTTTTTTTCCACAAGTAGCCCAGATCTTTCTGAATAGCCGTGCAGGGACATTGGGTTTGTGGGAGCAGCTCACCTCTATCCCAGAACAGTTGCAGTGCAGGTGGCAGCAGCAGTAGCAATGGAATCGACCTTGTCCTTGGCAGGGACTGTGAATGGTAGCTCTGGTTAAGGATGGCTCTTGGTGGAATATCTGGTGGCTTGGTGCCCTACATTTCTTTCTCCAGCATCAGCAACATCAGCAAGTCTGGAGAGCTGGACATGCCAGCATTTCCTTGGTGGACTTCATCTTCAAGGAGAAGCCTGGGGCTGGGTCCAGGAGCATGGTTGCATGTCCCAAGGGCAGGACTTCCCTAGTAGAGCTGTGTGCGCTGGGATCTTATGTTCTTCCCAGAAGAAGCTCATCAGAGATGCCTGGGCTTTCTCACTGAAGTTCTTTTTTGAGTATGAGCAAGAGAGGTTTCTCTCCAGAAGCCCAGGACTGCACCCCAAGAAGGAGAGTTATCCATGGGCCTCTAGGGGCCTGGATGTCAATGATACTTCCTCCTTGCTAGGTTAGGACCTTTTCATGACCTCCTACTCTTTGGTCTCAATCTGATCCTACGCTCATCACCTTTAGGGTTCTTTTGGGGCCCTCCCCTTGATCTCCTTGGGGAACCTGGATGGTGTCAGTTTCCTGGGACTGACCACTTGCTCATGTGGGGAAGGCAGGAGGGTATACTTGGACTGAGAGGGATCCTTGCAGAGGTCAAGTGCCCATCCATCAGCATGTTTCCAGCAGACAGCGCCGGTTTCTTTTTCATGGCTCGATCCTAGGATTCAGGCGGTAAGGTCGCCAGAGAGGAGCCTGTGGCCTGCGGGAGAGGATACTGCTCTTTTGGGGAGATGTAGAGTCTAGGTGGTGGAGGCACACGACCCAGATGCGGGTTGAGTAGCCTGTAAGCAGGAACAGGGCGGTGAGAACCAGGTGCAGGCGCCCGGGGGTGGCCCCCACCAGGTGGATCCTGGCGGAACAAGGGAACCGGTGGGAGCTTGCGCCGCGGGCGCCGCGGGCGCCGCCGGCGGGTCCTGAAAACCAATCAAGAGAGAAAATTGCCCCCTGAGAGCAGGTTGTGCGGCTTGCGGTCGCCGGAAAAAAGTAAGCCACGGAAACAAGTCGCCTTAGCAACCAACTCCTCTCTCAGCCAAGCACACACTGGTCTGCCTGTGCCTGTGACGTCTCAATGGGGCTGGGGCGGGGGCGGGGCTCGGGACGGAGGGCGGGTGAGTGAGCCCAGGCACGCTCCAAGAAGAGGCGACAACCGCGCTGCGCATGGCCCCTCCAACCGCCAGCGCAGGTGGACGTTCTAGCCCTGGGGACTTCCTCCTGCTTCTGAGAGGAGATGGGCACCAGGTGGGCCACTCTGAGGGGATGGATGGGGACTGTTTGGATTGGGCATCCGTGGCAGTGTGTGCTGTACATGTCCTCCGAGTCACGAGGACAAAGCCTACTCAAAGCCTAGCCCAGGAGCGACCCAGGTCCTGCCAGGCTCCTCCAGGACCTCTCCCATCTCCATGGCTGGCCTGATGGAGAGGGTGACGAACCAGCTGGGAAGGCTTCCGAAGACAGGACGTGGTTGTCAGACCTGACTGGATGCTGCCCTCTATGACATCTCTTCTCAGTAGGCGGAGCCTTTTTATTTCTTTTTATAGCTTGAGTAAAATCACTTAAGCTTTGGAACAGTTCCTCAGGTGATACATGTAGTATTGGCTCAGACTGCTTTGAACCCTGGCTATGTGATTCCAGAGCGCCTGCTCTGGACTGTGTGCCTCCTTATCATGTAGACATCATGTGTTATCTTTTTTTCCCCTGTTGTCCTTCCCATACTTGGCATATCTATAATGAGCTCATGCACACCTGGGAGGAGGTTAGTTCAACTCCTAAATTGCCCATGGTGGACACTGAACTCCAGCCTCCTCAGAAAATATAGATCAGGGATCCCTGATTGTTACAGTAGCATCACGCCACATTTCTCTTCTCATTCAACTTTGCAGCACAAGTTTTGCTTTTTTTGTTTTTGGTCTACTTTGAAGATGTAAATATATAAGACCATATTGTAGATCAATTTTGGTCTATCCTGAAAGTGATTCACACCAGTATATTATTCCATAAGGATTAGAAACCAGTTTCCTTGGTCTTACTGGAATATGTCTAGAAAGCAAATATGTATTTGAAAGTTAATAGTGGAGCAATGTATTGGATAAAAATACGATCAACAAAATGTCATTTTGAGCGTGCCACCTAGGTCCATTCTTCCCTATACATTATTGTCAACTACGTATAAGTCTCGACATTCTTATGTCCAGGAGAGGAAACTTGACTCCTGGGTGCCAGGACCAAGAAAACATGTATTATTTTCCTAGGAGTTGGAAACTTCAGCATGACACAGGAGGTTTGGAAGATCCTCTACATGACTTTCATCTTGTTCCTCTGGGTTATTTCTTTGGCTTCTTTTCTCTCTTGGGCTGAGGTTGTGTACCAGGCAAATGGCATGCAAAACCAAGAGTCAGAAACCGAGTCAGAAATCAATAAGATTATTTTTCTATGTTTTTTACTTTAAAAAAATCTATTTAAAAATTACATTGTGATAATTTACATACTACACAATTGTTTTTGACCTTCTGCTCATAATATATTTTTAATAATATGTCAGAGAACATTTGGACTTCCAACCCCCAACAAGACTGAAGCTGTTAAGGCATGAAACATTTTTACTCAGACCCTAATTCTATTTGAAAAGAGAACAAATATTATAAGCCCTTTTTAACCCCTCCAGGAGCAGAAATAGCTTCAAATGATGGCATTTAACTATAGTTCCTTAATATCATTTGAGGAGAATTCAATAGGAATAATCTTTTGATATTGTTTGTTTGATAAAAACAATACGCTGGAACAAATGTTGGACCCAGATTTTTATAGGAACTCTGAAAAACCCATGACCACATGTCAGACATTTTAAAACAATAAATTACAGTTGTGTTATTCCTTGAGCAATCGGTCACTAAGAATTTTGGATATGGTAATTTCTAATGGAGAAATTCTACCTATTCCATGTTGTTGATTGGAAGATTAAATTTGGTAATTAGCATGAAAATCTTTAATTGCTATAAAAATATTTTGTTTTCATTATATTCTTGTTGCTATAAACCCTCTTATGATATTGCTCATGTTAGAGTCTTTTGTTTTACTGTGTTAGAAACCAGACTATCATTCAATGGAAATGAATGGCCTTTGTAGTATAGCTTGGGAATGAAGCCTAGATATTTCTCAATACCTGTCACCTTACAACATATTCAGTGACTAATTCTCTCATGTATTCCTCCTTTGAATTTTGTTGAGAACCTGCTTTAGGTGCTTCACTTCAGATTTTGGCAAACACTTTCCAGATTCCAAAAAATGTTGGCTTTGTGGTCCTTAGACAGTTTCTGTAGCTCCTTCTCTCCCTCATCATTCCTTTCTTGCTCCTCCTCCTCCTGCTTTTCCTCTTTCCTTTTCTTCTTCTTCCAGAACCTTTCAACATGTAAGAATCATTCTAAGCTCACAGGTCACACATGGAATATTATGCAGCCATAAATAAGGACAAAATTATGAACTTCACAGCAATTTGGACGGACTTAGAGTCTATAATACTGAGTGATCTATCACAGAAACAAAGAACTGAGTACCACATGTTCTCACTTATAAGTGGACCTTGAAAATTAATACTGTAAGAAAGGGATTGACAGTAGTTGGAAACTGCCAGGGGAGGAGGAAGAACACCTCATCAACAAGGGTATCTGCATAATGCTCATGTGTATAACTAACCCTAAATTGTGCCCCACATCTTTAAAATTAAAAATTAAAAAAAAAGATCTGTGGGCTTGTCTTTGTCAAACTCTGATCTAACACCTTTGAGTAAATCAATTCTTTGATCAATTATTTGTCTTTCCCATCTTGTCCTCACTCTCCTGCAGTTTTTAATCAACATGGCTTCCAGGGAACTTTTCCCTAAAAATAAATCAGATCACATCATTCAGTGGATTATGCTAAGCAACAGCCAAGAGTCTCAAATACCTCCAAAGTCCTAGGAATCTGAACTCTCCATTTTCTTTGATTTCATAGACTTCTCCTCTCCACACTAAACCCATCCCCCCCCCACAACACATGAATGTCCTTTCTGTTCATGAATATTCTATGAATGTTCTTGCCTCATGGCTTCCCATCTGGCTGTTCCCTCTGCTTTGGAACACTCATTCCCCAGATGTGCACATTGTTGTTTTCTAGAACGCTTAATGTTCCTTCTTGAATTTCACCTTCACTATAATTACCAAATTCAACCTCTCCCCACCAACTAACAACTTTCATCCCCTTTTCTGCATTCCACTTCTCTGTAGTACTTACCCTACATACTATTTACCTTACCCACTATTTTTTTATTTATATGTTTATACTTGTGTTTATATATTTTGCTAATTTTTGTTCACCTCCATCTCCCAAATAGAGGGTAATGATAGTTTATTTATTGTTCACTGCCATATTACCTGAATATACCTGAAAATCATACAGAAGAACAGTACCTGGCATTTTATTTAATACAAAAACAAACATATAATTCTGAATACCATGCCTACAGTTTGCTGTTGGTGTACCTAGCCAACTTATCTATATTCGGTGAACCTCAGTTTCCTCTCTTGTGAGATAGCCTCATGATAGTTCTCATCTCAAAAACTCGTTAGAAGAATCAAAGGAAATTGAAGGTGTTATGTAAAGAGTAGCTGTTATTACATTCAGCCTGAGCAAAGCAGGAATCCAGTTTTGGAGACGTACAGAAAAAGATAGTAACCTTGAAAACATTTAGAACCAAAAGGGAGTTCAGTCCTTGTATAAAGAGAATACAAAGTCTTGAACACTCAGGGACATAAGACATATGAACCATAAAGACAAAAGTTTAGAAGGAAGTTGTATTTGTTATATTTGTTTCTGGAATGAACTAAGATGATGATATCAGGAGCGTTGTGTGACATCAGAGATGAGCAGTACCTGCTGTATTACACTCACAGAATACTCCAGATGGTTGATATTTCAGAATTCTCAGAATTCAAAAAAAGGCAGAAACAACAATACCCAATATGTGAAGGAGAGGAAATGAAAATAAATAGAGCCAGATGCAGTGGCTCACACCTGTAGCCCAGCACTTTGAGAGACTGAGACAGGTATATTGATGGAGGCGGGCAGTTTAAACAGGCTATGCAACAAAGTGAAACTCCATCTCTATAAAACAGAAAAATTAGCCAGGCATGGGGGTGGGTGCCTATAATCCCAACTACTTGGGAGGTTGAATAAGGAGGATCATTTTATCCCAGGAGTTTGAGGCCGCAGAAAGCTGCGATGATGCCATTGCACTCCACCCTATGCAACAAAGTGAAACTGTTTCAGAAAGAAAGGAAGGAAAGAAGGAAGGAAGGAAGAAAGGAAGGTAGATGATGAAAAACTTACATAATAGTAATGGGGTTAGTTCCTCAAGACTACCAATCCTAAAAATGTCTGGACAAAAGAACAGATCTTCAAAATACATAAAAAACAAAAACTGAGAACTGAAAGGAGAATGAGATACCCACAGTTATTGTGTCAAACATCATCAGTCCTCTCTAGGTGACTGATAGAACAAGATGGGCAACAACATAGTGAGTATTTTGAAGACTTCAAAAACACTGTCAATAAAGTTGATCTAATTTAGAGAATACTCTGTCCAACAATAGCCAGGACACTTTTAAAGTCAACATGAAACATTTGCCAGGGTAGACCACATTCTGGGCCATAAAACAAATGTAAATACATTTTAAAGTATTAAAATCACACAAATTATATTTTCTGACAACCGCATATTAAAGAAGAAATCAGTATACAAAATATGTCTTAAAAATTCCAATTATTGAAAATTGAGCAGCATATTTCTTTATATTTATATATATATAAAAGATGTAAGTGCAATTCAGAACTAGGTATACAAGTGAAGAGCATACAGGTAAAGTTTGGGCCTCCCTTTGGTTCCCACTTTGCCTGGTTTGAGATCAGGTACCCTTATTGATGTTATGTGCCCCCTCCCACTTACCCCGGCAGTATCCGGCTACTGCCAATCCCTTTCTTATAGTATTATAGTAAATTGAACAACATATTTCTAACAAAACGCATGCCCAAAAGGGATCACAAGAAAATACAGAAATATTTGGAGCGGAACAAATGGAAACATAAGATACAAACTCTGTGGGACAAAACTCAAACAGTATTTAGACTTAAAAGTCTATAAGATATGTACATAAATCAAAATCTAAGGTTGTGGCTTAAGAAACTTGAAAAAAAAAGAATTTCATTAAAAGAGTAAGACTGGAAATGCAGATCAATAGAAGGAAACAGAGGGTCCAGAATTTGACCCATCTTTTGATCTTTTAAAGGGATTTCACTCTTTGTGACATGTGGTGTTGGAAAAATTAGACATCATATACAAAAAACCCTCAACCCTTATTTTAAATCATATACAAAAAAAATGCATTACAGACCTAAGTGTAAAACTTAATGCTATAAAGTGTTAAAAAAAAAAAAGAAACATTGAAAACCTAGGTAAGGCAAACTTTGTTAGGTAAAATTAAAAAAAATTTTTTTTTCTTTTGAGTTGGAATCTCACTCTGTGGCCCAGACTGGAGTGCAGTGGCACGCTTCCAACCACTGCAGCCTCGACCTGCTGGGCTCTGGTGATGCTTCCGCCTCAGCCTTCCAAGTAGCTGGAACCACATGCACGTGCCACCACACCTAGCTAATTTTTGATTTATTGTATGGACGAGGTCTCGCAAGTTGCCTGGGCAGGTCTCGAACCCGCGGGCACAGGCAATCCACTCACCTTGGCCTCCCAAAGCGCTGGGATTACAGGCTAAGCCACCAAGCCCAGCCAAAAAAAATTTTTTAGAAGGTACATTTGTTTTCTTCAAACCTAAGACAACTCGGTTTCTTAAAAGACATGTTTAAAAAAGCACAGAAGAAGAGAAAATATTTGTAAAACACATCTTGGAAAGAAATGAACTACATTACATGTTAACACACTCTCAATAATAAAAAAAAAGTGGGCAAAGATATTCATAGATGTCTTACTAAAGAAGAGATATAGGTGCAAGATAAGCAAACAAAAATATGTTTGACAATATTAGTCATTAGGGAGATTTGGATCACTCATGAAAAATAAGGATAAAACAACTTTTATCAATAATTAAACAAGGAAAATGTGAAACAGGAAAATTCAAACCCACACATATAGGACATAGAAGCAACATTTCTCTGTTTTAATTTTAATTTTTTATTTTACAGATGTGGGGTACAATTCAGGGTTAGTTATAAAAATAGTCATTATGCAGGTACCCTTGTTGATGAGGTGTTTTCCCTATTTCACAAGGCAGTTTCCTACTACCGCCAGTTCTTGTCTTATAGTATTGTGATAATTGTTCAAGTTCTGCTTATGAGTGAGAACATGTGGTACTCAGTTCTTTGTTTCTGTGATAGATCACTCAATATTATAGACTCTAATTCCATCCATTTACTGCAATGTTGGTAACTTTGTCCTTTTTTATGACTGTAATATTCCATTGTGTATATGTACCACATTAAAAAAATCCAGTCCTCTTTTGATGGGTGGCATGGTTGGTTCCATGTTTTTGCTATTGTGAATAATGCTGCAATAAACATGCATGTGCAGGTATCTTTTTCATAGAGTGATTTGAGTTCCTCCTGGTATATTCCCAGGAGGGGGATTGCAGGGTCATATGGAAGGTCAATTTTTAGAACTTTTAGGAATTGCCAAACTGTTTTCCACAGTGGTTGTACTAGTTTACACTCCCAACAACAGTGTAGAAGTGTTTCCTTTTCTCCAAATCCTCTCCAGCATTTGTTATTTTTTGGGTTATTGATGACAGCCATCCTGACTGGAGTTAGGTGGTATCTCAGTGTGATTTTAAATTGCAATTTTGATGACTAGTGAGGATGAGCATTTTTTCATGTATCTGTTGGTTGCTCATATGTTTTTGTGTGTGTGTGTGTGTAGTGTCTATATCTTTTGTCCACTTTGTAATGGGGCTATTTGTTTTTATCTTTTTAGCATGTTTGTGTTCCTTGTAGATGTCAGGCCTTTGTCAGATATACAGCTGACAAATATTTTTTCCCATTTTGTGGGCTGTCTCCCCACTCTCTTGATGGTTTCTTTGACTTTGCAGAAGCTTCTCAGTTTGGTGAGGTCCCACTTGTCTATCTTACCTCTTGTGGCATGGGCACTTGGGGTTCTGGTCAGGAATTGGTTGCCAGTTCCAATTTCCATAAGGGTATCCCCTGCATTTTCTAAGGTTCTTATTGTTTGAGGTTTTATGTTTAGGTCTTTGATCCATTTAGAGTTGATTTTTGTGTAGGGGAATAGGTAGAAGTCTTGTTTTAATCTTCTGCATGTGGTCAGCCAGTTTTCCCAGCACCATTTACTGAATAGGTTCTCCTCTTTCCAGTGATTGCTGGTGGAGGCTTTGTCAAACAAGAGTTGGTTGAGAAATTGAGGTTTTGCATCTGGAATCTCAATTCTGTCCCATTGGTCTGTATGCCTGTTCTTGTACCAATACCAGACTGTTTTGATTATTGTAGCCTTATAATAAAGCTTAAAGTCTGGAAGTATGATACCTCCCGCTTTGTTTCTTTTGCTGAGGATAATTTTGGCAATTTGTGGTCATTTATGTTTCCGTATTGATTCCTGTATTGATGTTTCCAGGTCTGAGAAGAATGATGCTGGTAATTTAATGGGTATTGCATTAAATCTGTAGTTTACCTTGGGTAGGATGGACATCTTAACAATGTTGATTCTTCCAATCTATGAGCATGGAATATTTTTCCATTTGTGTCGTCTTTGATTTCTTTGAGCAGTGTTTTGTAGTTTTCATTGTAAAGTTCTTTCACTTCTCTGGTTAGGAAGATGCTGAGGTATTTCTTTCTTTCTTTCTCTCTCTCTCTCTCTTTTTTTTTGTGCCTATCGTGAATGGGTTTGTGCTTTTTATTTGGGCTTCTATTTGTTTATTGTTGGTATATAGGAATGCAACTGTCTTTTGCACATTTATTTTAAACCTGAGATTTGCCAAAGTCCTTTATCAGTGCAAGGAGGTTTTTGACAGATTCTCTTGGGTTTTTGAGGTACAGAATCACGTCATCTGCAAAGAGGGATAACTTAACTTCCTCTTTTCCTATTTGGATACCCCTGATTTCCTTCTCTTGTTTAGGTGATCTAGCTAGAACTTCTAATACTATGTTGAACAGGAGGGGTGGAGTGGACATCCTTGTCTTTTTCTGGTTTTCAGGGGAAATGGTTCCAATTTCTGTCTGTTTAGCAGTATGTTGGCTGTGGGTTTCTCATGATGACTCTTACTATTTTGAGGTATGTTCCATCTATGCCTAGATGTTGGAGGTTTTTTATCCAGAAGGGATGCTGAATTTTATCAAAAGCTTTTTCTGCATTTAATGATATAATCATGTGGTGTTTGTTTTTACATCTGTTGATGTATTTAATTACATTTATGGTCTTGCAGATGTTGAACCAGCCCTGCATCCTGGGGATGAAGCCTACTTGGTCATGGTGGATGATTTTTGAGATGTGTTGTTGGATCCGTTTTGCCAGAATCTTTTTGAGAATTTTAGCATCTATGTTCATCAAGAATATTGGCCTGTAGTTCTCTTTCTTTGTTGAATCTTTACCTGGTTTGGGTATCAGTGTGATGTTAGTTTCATAAAATGATTTGGGGAGAGTTCCATCTTTTTCAATTGCCTGGAATATTTTCAATAGGATTGATATCAGCGCCTCCTTGTATGTTTTATAGTATTCTGCTGGAAAGCCATCTGGTCCAGGGCTTTTTTTGGTAGACTTTTTTCTTATGGCATAGTCAGTTTCCTGGGTTGTTATTAGTCTATTTAGGGTCTCGATTTCTTCTTGTTTCAACCTGGAGAGGTTGTATGATGTCAGAAAGTCCTCCATTTCATTTAGGTTTTCATGTTTGTTTCCATAGAAATGTACATAGTACATTTCTCATAGTCTCTGATGATCTTTTGTATTTCTGAGGGGACACTTGTTAAGTGACTTGATGTTTTGCAATTCTGATTGTATTTATTTGGGCTTTTGTCTGTTTTTCTTGGTCAGTCTAGCTAGGGGTCCATCAATCTTGTTTATTCTTTCATAAAACCAGTTTTTGGTTTCATTGATTTTTTTTGTATTATAGTTTTGTTTTCTATGTCCTGTATTTTGGGCTTTTATTTTGGTGATCTGGATTCTTCTGTTGAAGCTAGGGTTTTGGTGGTTTTGCTTTTCCAGCTTTCTTAGGTAATTTGTTAGACTGTTAACTTGTGGTCGTTCCATTTTCTTCATGTGTGTTCATAAAGATATGAATTCATCTCTTAGTACTGCTTTCACGGGATCCCAGAGGTTTTGGTAAAATGTTTCTTTGTTTTCATGTTTCCAGGCATCTTTTCATTTCTGTTTTGAATTCTGTGATGACCCTGGAGTTGTTCAGCATCATGCTGTTTAGTGTCCATGTTTGTGGGTTCTGGGGAAACTTTGATGGTGCTGATATTTGCTTACATTCCACTGTTAAAAGGTGCATGACAGTATTTCAATCCTGTGAAATTTGTTTATGGCTGGGGATGTGGTCGATTTTAGAGTATGTTCCATGTGGTGATGAGTAGAATGTTTATTCTGTGGTTCTTGGGTGGAATGTTTTATAGATATCTATTAAGTCCATTTGGTCAAGCATCACATTGAGGTTCTGGATCTCTTTGTTGATAATTTGTCTTGATGATCTGTCTCAGGTTGTTAGTGGGATATAAGTCCCCAGCTATGATAGTGTTAGAGTCAATATCTTGTTTTAGTTTACCTAAAAACTGTTTTATGAAAGTTGGCACTCCTATGGTGGGTGCTTATATTTCTAGGAAGGATATTTCTTGTTGATGTTTTGAACCTTTTATCATTATATAGTGATCTTCTATATCTTTTTAAATTTTTGATAACTTAAAGGTTATTTTGTCTGATATTATGTTTGCAAATCCTGCTTTCTTTTGTGTTATTTGCCTGAAAATTTGTTTTCCATCCTCTTACTGTGATGAGCTTTCTGGTGAGATGAATCTCCTGGAGACAGCATATTGTTGCATCAGTATAGTTTATCCAATTTGCTGTTCTGTGTCTTTTCAGTAGTCCATTCACATTCAAGCTAATTATTGAGATGTGAGAGTTTGTCCCTGTCATGAGTTATTTATAGGCTTTGTTGTTGTTTCTGTTGTCTATTTGTTGTCTTTCTTTTGTTTTTTGGGTTGATTCATGTGTGTTTTCAATCTTTTTCCTGCATTCTTGGGAAGGATGTTGTTCTTTTTTCCTTTCTTCTGTGTTTAATACTTTCTTAAATGTTTCTTATAGAGCTTGTCTGGAGGCAGTGTAAACTCTTAGGTATTGAATTTCTGGGAGGGATTTTAATTCTCCATTGCTGATGAAACTTATCTTAGCTGTGTAGGTAATTCTTGGTTGAAATTGTTTATCTTTGAGAACTTTGAAAATTGGGCTCCAAGCTCTCCTAGCCTGAAGTGTTTCTGTAGATAAGTCTTCTGCTATTCAAATTGGTCTTCCCTGGTAGGTAGTCTGACCTATCTCTCTTGCTACCTTTAGGATTTTTTTTTATGCCTACTTTGTGTAAGTGAATTACTATGTGTCTAGGAGTTGGTCTTCTTATTTGTTGTCATGCAGGGGTTCTCTGAATCACTTGTGTTTGAATGGTTGCATCTCTGATGAGATGAGGGAACTTTTTTTTTGTTTGGATAATTTCTGTCTTTCTATCTGCCTCAGGGATTCCAATTAATCTTAGGTTCAGCCTCTTGATATAATTGTGTATCTTGGAGGGTTTTTCTTATCTTTTAAAGCATTTTTTCTATGTTTTTAACAGTTTAGGTTAATTTCATAGTTTGGTCTTCAAGCTCTGAGTTTATTTCTTCTGCTTGGTTAATTCTGTTTTCCATGCTTATCAGTTTGTTATTTATTTAATCTATTGTATTCTTTATTGCTGTCATCTCAGTTATCAACTCCTTCATTCTTTTCTCTTGTCTCTCCTCATTTCTATTTATTCTCTCTATTATCTTGATATCTGGGTTTGTGGTTTGAGACCAGTCATTCTGGGGCTTCTTCATTGTTTGTGTTCCAAAGTCTATATTCTTAGTTGTTGTCTTTCCAGGTGTCTGTATTTGACCCATAGTCTTCCTTTAGTTTTTCTTCATTTGTGAAGGGTTTCCTTCCTCCACTTTTCTTTCCCCACTTTTCTCTTACCTTGTTCAGTGATAGGGGAGATAGCTTTTTGCTTCTGTTTGCTCAATCTCCTATTCTTCCTTATGTAGATCCTCTAGATTTGTTCAAGGGTTTCCTTCCCCCACATTTCTCTTACCTTGTTCAGTGATAGGGGAGATAGCTTTTGCTTCTGTTTGCTCAATCTCCTATTCTTCCTTATGTAGATCCTCTGGATTTATTCAGTTTTGAAGCTGGACTGGGGTTGGGAAGCTCAGCTTTTTGCAATTTTGAAATTTGATTAAGGGGGCAGCTGTGATTCAGAAGCTATCTGCAGATCCTGGTATCCACTGACAGGTGTGTGAGCACCCTGGAATCCACTTCCCACTGCCTTACAATCTGTCCATGCAGTAGGGGTGTATGTTTGCTCCTGAAAGCAAAATGAGATAAGAAAAAGGAAAAGAATGGATAAAGGAAGGAGGAAGATGAGAGAAAGTTTAAGAGAGAGAAGAGGAAAAACAGACACATGCACCAACTAATGAATAAACAGAGAAACAAAGACAGAAAAAAAATACAATCATTCAAACAAAATAAAACCCCTGTTGATACTCACCCTCAAAAATACCCATACACAAACAGAGAACCTAAAAAAAATAAAAAAGAGAAACAAAGCAAGTACACAATGTAAACAAAAACAGAAAGGAAGAGAGAAGAAACAAACAAACAAAACATCAAAAAAATCCACTTGCTCTGTGGTCATTTCTGTAACTCCGGGTTCCTTTCCCAAACACTGCTGCTGCTTTTGGCTGCTGCCACATTAGGGAGTAGATTTGGTCTCCAGTCTGTCCCCTCTGCTCTCAGCACAGGCTGATAGGGTTGCTCTCAGAGTGGGACAGATGCTCAGCAGACTACTGGGAGGAGGATGGATCAGATCCACACTCACCCAACTCGTCTCCTGCTGCCACTGCTGTCAAGTCTCTCATTTAGATCAGATGTCTGTGCCTGGTCCAATGTGTGGAAAGGAAATCTGTCTCTTTGAGTTCGATAGTTGATCCCTGAGGGGTGCAGGGATAGCCTCTGGGTCTCAGGTTGGAGGCTGGACAGAGCTGGGAAGGGCAATGCTGGTCTCTGCCTGGTCCCAGGACAGAGAAGATGGGACCGATCAGTGTCTCCTCACTGGCAGTGGGGCTCCGTTCCAGATTTCCATACCCTGTCTTCTCCGCGGTTCCTATTGTTAGTGTCCAGCCTGCTGCTGCAGGTGATGGCATGGGCCAGGTGCCAGGTGGTGAGGAGAAGCTGTTCTCTGCTGCCTCCTCTCAAGAAAGCCCCAAGAATGGGAGACTATTCTGTGCACTGGGGGCTCCAATCTCAGTGCAGTGGTGGGTTGCAGTCACTTCTGAAGGAGAGCCCCAGGTACATGAACCCAAATATCCCCTCAGACAGATTTTCATTCACCCAGCAGCACACACCCACTCATGCAGAGGGTCTTTATGGACACTCACTTTTGCAGAACCTCTCATATTCTGACCAGTTCCATAGCCATCTTGTCTCTGGTAGAGTTGCAGCAAAACAAATCAGAGAGACCATGACACTGAGGCTGATAAGCAGGAAACTGCATTTATTATTGGAATGCAGACGTTTAGCCCAGCAGACTCTAGTAACAAAGGCTGGGCCCCTATCCAGTCAGGTCTCAGCTTATGTAGGTTTTACATTGTCTTTGGGGGAAAGGGGCTTTTCATAGTGTAAGTTTTTGTACTTTTTGTAACAACAGCACAAGCTTGTGATTTTGGTTGCAGGCACTGAGCACTGTTGTTTTGCATTAACAAACTGAAACATTTTAATTGTGATATATGTTTTGAAGAGTTTTCTAAAAGCCCCCTACCACATTCCCCTCTTTGATGCTCGATCCTTTTAGGGTTAAAGAGCATCATTTTGATTTAATATTATTATATGGGCTGCTGCTTTTTGTTTGACCATGGTTTTAGTGAATTTAGAGCTAGACCTTATGAGCAGTGGGGCTATGCAGGGGAGAATTAAGCAGGTTTCCAGGAAGAGGATTACAGCTTTCCTGCACAGGGTGAGTAACAGGTTGGGTCTGTAAAGGAGACTCAAATTAAAAGCAACTAACAACAAAACAACCTATTTATAGGAGGAAGAAGATTACTAGTAAAAATCCTTTGTCACATGTCCAGTTTGCTGGTGCAGCTTTTGTCAGTTCTATAGCAAAGACTAGGGCAAAGGCTATAATGATAAATAGAGACAAGAAGTGGCAGTACGTTAAAGTTTGCCTTAGAGAAATAATTAAAAAAAAATTATTTGTATTCCAACTGCAGTTTTCTCAAGCTTCTGCTGTGCGTTGATCAGCCAGCCTCCCGTGTGGCTGAAGCAGGGCTGCAGATTTCTCACACTTTGGCTGTGCGTTGATTAGTCAGCTTCTGGAGTGACTACAGCAGAGCTACAGATCTTTTTGGAACTTTGGAGTGCGTTGTTGGTTTCTTTTTTTTGAATGATCAGTTTGTGTGGAACTGAGGGGTCAAGTCACACACTCCCAGTTTTGAATGACTGGTTTAACTCTGCTGTAGTGGATCCAGGGGATCACTTCAGCAACCTTTACAGTTGGGTTAGACAAAAGGACAGGAAAGGGCCCCTCCAGAGGGGTTTTAGGGACTGTACATTTTATTTCTTTATTTATACCATGTTTCCTGGGTTAAAGGGGTGTGTATTTGTGGTTAAACTTATTGGCAACCTTTCTTTGACTTGGTGATGCAAAGTATTTAAGGCTGTCCCTAGAGCCTGCAGTTGCTGCCTTAGGCTGATGTTTTCTAACTTCTTTAAGTCTCCCTGTACACTTTTAACAAGGGGGGGGGTGGCCTTCCGTATTTCAAAAGGAGAAAAACCTGTTTGCTTAGTAGGGCTAGACCTAATTCTTAATAGGACTATTGGCAAGAGCTTAAGTGAGTTTTTTGGCATAGCTTACTTAGTGGCAATTTTAATGTCCGTTTTATTCGCTTTACCTTTCCTGAACTTTGGGACCGGTCGGCGGTGTGTAATTTCCAGGTAATTTTTAGCTATTTTGTTAATAACTGTATTATTTCTGCCATGAATGCAGGTCTGTTGATTTTTTTCCCCCCATTTTTTGTTAGAGTGGAGTGGCCCATTAACATGCTGGTATGGTTCTGGCATTATTTTTGGGTGGCCGTTGGGTTGGCCTTTCCCCCAACCCTGGCCTTGGCTTTGGCCTTGTCTGCATTGGGCAGATACTTGGTATCCTGACAAGGCTGCAGCAAGTAACGTGGCCTTTTTCTTCAGTCTCTTGTCCCTTTTTTGTTGGGCTTCCCGGTTTTGGTTGACAAACACTTTTGTTGCACTTTCTAGCAGCTGGCTGGTGTTTATTTCAGTGAAGCAGTTGGCCTCGGATGTTTTCTTGGGTTTTTCTGACAAAGGTTATATTCACCATTCATTGATTTTAGCTGCCTCCGGGTTGTAGGGAGTGTACAGTCTGAAGGCCTCGCAGAGTTTTACATAGCATTGGTTTGGGTTTTCATTGGATACTTGGAGCACTTTTGAGATTTTGCTCATGTTTATGACCTTTTTCTCTTCTTTTTTTCATTCCTCCTAAGAGGCTTTTGTGGCACTGCTTGAGCATCTGTAACCCCTGGTTACTGTTGGGATCCCAGAGTTAGTTTGTCAGCCAACCTTGAGGGACTGAGTTCAGTTGCTTTGACAAGTATGCTGTAGGTCTGTGCCATGACCTTAACATTTGAGTTAGGACCCCCATTGCTCTGCTGGAGTGCTTATGGCCTCTCCCATTGCCCCGGGGTTGTATCCCAGTGACAAGGGAGATGGAAAACAGTCTCCTAACTCTCCACTTTCCTGGCCAACGCACCATGAAATGTTGTGGGAAAACAAATCAGAGAGACCATGACACTGAAGCTGATAAGCAGGAAGCTGCATTTATTACTGGAATGCCAGTGTTTGGCTCAGTGGACTCCAGTCACAAAGGCTGGGCCCCAATTGCAGTTGGGTCTCGGCTCATATAGGTTTTACATTGGCTTTGGGGGGAAGGGACTTTTCATGGTGTAAGGCTTTTTGTTAACAATAACAAAATCTTGTGATTTTGGCTGCAGGCACTGAGCACGGCGTTTTGCATTAAGAAACGGAAACATTTTAATTGTGATATATGTTTTGAAGCATTTTCTAAAAGCCCCATACCACAATAGAAGCAATATTTCTAATAAAGTATACAGCACACTGAGCCCAGAAATATGTTTAAAGGAATAACATTAATATCCAAGATAGGTTCATTTCTGAGATGCAGTGATTATTTAACTTTACAACAAAGATAAAAATGACAACAGACTTTTTATCAGAAACTTTGCAAGCCCAAAGACACAGAAGTGACATTTTTAAAGTACTGAAAAACATTAATGCATTTATGATACTTAGAAATTAATGGAGCAGGACACAGCCCCAGAAACAGAAAAATCATTTGTTTAAATTCAGTACTGATGACTGATTCTTGAAAAAATCACTAAGCAAACTAAGAATGGAAGGTAATTGCTTGATGTGTTCATGGAGTCTATAAAAGATATATGGAAATTACAATTTACAGGAAAATGGTAGGGAAACCTCTTAAAATTTAAGAGTGCAGTAAGGATTTCTGTAGTCATGCCTCCTGTTCAACATTGAATTGAATCTTTTAACAGTGCAATAAGCAAACAAACAGTGTAACATACAGATTGGGAAAAATGATTGATATTCATAGATAATATAAGGAAGTTGATATAAAAATTCAAATATATAGAAAAAAATAGAATTACACACAAAAAGCAAGATGCATATAAAAACATTTAATAACCAGTTATGTTCCTGTATGCCAGATACATATTAAAAGTCTGCTGAAAATAACATAAAATTAAAAGTTCTGCTGAAGATGACATTATTCTGTAAAGCAAAATATTATATGACTCTCAGGTAACTCTTAGAAAATATGGCTGAGTGCACACAAACATCTTCAACCACAAGAATTTTCTGCAGCACAAGGGTAAACAATACATCTTCAATGGCCATACACTCAAGAGAATGAGGCTAGCATTCTATGCTGCACTCACTGTTGCTTTAGCTCTGTTGACTGTCCTCATGGTCTACTGACTCTGCCATTTTGCGTTTCAACCTCTTTGCATCAATTTCATACTGCTCTTTCCTTCTTTCTTCATTTTACAAAAGCTCTGTGATGAAGAATTACATTGGTTTGATTATTATCAATTCAAGGAAGTTTGCCTATTGTTCAGAATTCCCTAAGAAATAAGAATAATGATCACTGACGTGAAATAAATTCTTACTAGGACCCAGCTGCTTTTTGGATCGTCTTATATAAACCAAGTAATAACTATATAAAACAAGTATAACTAGTATCTTGGTGTTATTTTTTAATTTTAATTTTTTACAATTGGGGAAGTTGATGCTTAAAGTCCCTAAATAAAGGTGCCAAATTCACACATCTAGTGAGTGGTGGAGTATGGGTGAGCCTAGTGTCTATGTGTTTAGTCATTCTGCACATGTTCCGAATCATTGCCTTTCACTGGTCCTGTGTCTACAAAGTTACATTTTTGTAAAGTATATGTTTCTCTTCTAATAATGTGTTATCAGGAAAACAAAACTATATATTACAAATCATCACAATATTTTTACAAGAACTTCCAGTTGCCAACTTTTAGGAAGGACCATAGAGACATTAATAGCAAATTTTTAGAGTACTGCTCAGGAATGGGTTGTGCTTAGCACAATTGAAACGTTATTTCTACTTGTGAACTATGTAGGTTAAATATTTCCCAGAGTTCAGGAACTCCAGAATCTTCAAGTCAAAGCTATTTTTACGTTTTCTATTAACACTACTCAAGTAGAAAAAGAGGACTTCTAGAAAAAATTAAATTCTCTGAAGACTGTTATTTGATTTGGTACAACAAAGTAGTTCTTATAAAAACAGATAAGAAGCACATAGACACTGAATCCCCAGCAAAAGGAAAGAAAATGAGGTATGAAAAAATGCATTCAGTGATGAGGTCCACTTTAAAGGGAAGGAATCTTTAAAAACATATGGCAAGTTATAATTCAAATGGCACATTCTACTGCCCTGGTATGATGGAACATCTCCATCAATAAATTCCACAAAATATGACTAAAAAATCACTACAGCCCTAACAATAAGCCAATACCTTACAGGAACTTTGGATCATAAACACTTCAGTAAAAGAAAGACTAAGTGTAGGAAGATATGAACTAAGAGTAGGACTGGTTCAAAACCAAGTAAAGCTGTATCTTTATAATACTGACACTATAGATGAATGTACCAATTGATTTGAATATTAACATATTGACATTAAGATGATTGATTTATATAGCTAAAACAATGAAAAGGTTTGTTACCTTAATCTATAAATACCACTTTTACTATCACTTATTAACTTAAAAGTATATACTGGAAGAGTATTAATTGATTGGGTCAAGACAATTAATTTAATCAGATGGAAAGAGAATTATATTGTGATGAAAATAAATGTATGGTGGTAAGCACAAAAGAAAACAATACAATTTAACACAGAATAAACCCATCTTAGCCTTGAATGTGATGTATTAAATAACAAAATATGTTAACAAAACATGATAGAAAAATACGTGAGAAGAAACAATGATCATAACACAGAGGGTGTGCTCCACTCCTTTTGCTTGTCCAGTCTTTCATTCCTTCATCCTTCTCTATCTCAATTTTTGCAGAATATCTCCATTTGAATTTATCAACTCATGTTTTGGGCATAATCCTTGACCCTAGACTCACACAGGTATCACTTGGAAAACTTTTAAAAAATCAAAATTACTTAGGAACACTTCAAGTAATTAAAGTTTGGGTTGATAGCTGCTGCTCAAGATCTCTGCCGAGAGGGAATGAATCTGTGAAAGGCATTCTGACTATTTTAGAATTTCCAGAAGTGTTCCATCTGTATAACCAGTATTGAAGAGATAATATATTTGTGTAAAGATTAAAAAATAGATGCATTATAGTTGATATCTATGTCTGTGTTATTATCTGAAACACGAAATAAGGATTCAACCAAGAAGTGTGGATCACCATTATCTAAAAGCAAGAGGACATATATAAAATACAGTTAAAATTTGCTTTCTGCTTTCTATAGGTTAAATGAACTTGTTAGAATTTGCTAGACAACTAAATCCTGTTGCTAGACAACTAAATCCTCTGTGCATATCCAAAACAAGAACTGAAATTCATTAAACACTTTAAGGGGCTAATTCAGAACTGGCATATTTCAAGAAAAAAGAAAGGGAATCAATATCCACTTGCCAGTCATCCTACATGGAAATTACCCTGATTTATCTAATCACAGTACTAGGGCTAATATAAGATAGAGAAGAAATTGCTGCCTCTGGGATGATGACCTTGCACTAAGATGCAGCCAACAACTTAAACAACTAGTTTGATTGTCTGTATTATTATATACAAATAAAAGACAGCACCATACGCTGATTGAATGACTAGTGGATTTTGGGTTTCATCTAGAAATAGATTTAGGCAATAAAAATGAAGCTATGGTATTCAGAAAGAGTTGAAATCAAACAATGTGATGTTGGCATATGGAAATTCATATATGTTTTTCCACCTTTTTAAATTTCAAAGTATTTTTAGTATTGGAAAAAATAATGAGTTTTTCTTAAGCTTTTCTTTAAGAATGAAGTAAAAAAAACAACATTCTTATTATATATACTGGAAATATTACTCCAAGAATTCTTGAGATCTTCATTCACTTATAATAAAAATTACTCTTTTATTGTCTATGAATTTTAACATTTCTTAGTTGAATACCATAGAATATTCTGCTATTGTCTCTACTTTTAATAGTTAAAAACCACCCAGGCTGGGCTTGGTGTCTCAGCCTGTAATCCCAGCACTTTGGAAGGCCGAGGTAAATGAAATGCCTGAGTCTGTGGGTTGGAGACCAGCCCGGGAAACTTGGCTAGACTGCATCTCTACAGCAAATAAAAAATTAGGTGGGTGTGGTAGCACATGCCTGTAGTTCCAGCTACTTGGAAGACTGAGCCAGAAGGATCGCCAGAGTCCAGCAGGTCGATGCTGGGGTGGCTGTGAGTGTGCCATTGCACTACAGCCTGAGCAACAGAGTGATACTCCAGCTCAAAACAAAACAAAATAAAACAAAAATCCATTTTCCTAGGACTAATTTCTGTAGGCTGCAATATAATCATACCTCTACCCTGCTATGGTTCTCTTTCCAACTTTATCCCTTACTTATCTACTGTGTAGATTCATAGAACTATTGAAACTAAAGGTGCCACAATAGTGGCCAAGAGCTTGGTCAAATTCCCTTGGTAAAAACTTGTTCTATCACATTTTAGCTGACTGATCTGACCAAACTACTATAGCTGTTTTGTTAGATAAATATGACAATATTAATAGCTTGAACAACAGGGTTGCTCAAAACTGAATTCACCAGTTTATCACCCGAGTGTCTTGTCCAAATGCTAACTCCTTAAGTCTGTGTAGCATGGAGCTGGATCATCTGAACTTTTAAACAATACCCAGATGATGCTTGTTAAAAGTCACAGATTAGTGTCACCCTTCAAGTTGCAAGGGTCTATATCATGGGGTCTGCACAATGGGCTTATTGTAAAGATTAAATAAATTCACTGATATAAAATGATTAATTCAAACTGGGTGCGGTGGCTCACGACTGTAATCCCAGCACTTTGGGAGGCGGAGGCAAGAGGATTGACTGAGCCCATGGGTTTGAGACCAGTCTGGGCAACTTGGCAAGACCTTGTCTCTGCAATAGATCAAAAAATTAGCCAGGTGTGGTAGTGCATGCCTGTGGTTCCAGCTACTTTGAAGGCCAAGGCAGAAGGATCACCTGAGCCTAGCAGGTTGAGGCTGTAGTGGCTATGAGCTTGCCACTGCATTCCAGCCTGGGTGGCAGAGTGAGACTCTGACTCAAAAAATATAAAATAAAATAAAACCGGGCTCGGTGGCTCAGCCTGTAATCCCATGCCTTTGAGAGGCTGAGGTGAGTGGATTGCCTGAGCCCACGGGTTTGAGACCCATCTGGGCAGGCAAGACCTCATCTCTACAATAAATGAAAAAATTAGCTGGGCGTGGTAGCACGTGCCTGTAGCTCCAGCTACGTGGAAGACTGAGGCGGAAGGATCACTGGAGCCCAGCAGGTCGAGGCTGCGGTGACCGGGAGCGGTCACTGGACTCCAGTCTGGGTGACAGAGTGAGACTCCAACTAAAAAAAATAAAATAAAATTTAAAAAAGATTAAAAAAGTGATTAATTCAGTGAATTTCACATAGCAAGCTCTGAGAAAGTATCATTAGCATTATGTGGGAAATTAAAATTATGTGACCTGGTATATTTATTTTCCAGATGATGTATGTTAACACGATAGTTGAAATTACTTGTACAATGTCACATAAAATAACCCCAGAGAAGTCTAATTGCCCATTGTTTCTTTGGCCATTACTTTCTACCAACTTTGATCACTTTATCTCTTTTCTATCATCTAGAAGAGATTCTAATGCTACTTATGCTAGACTACTTTTCATCTAACTCATACATTGTTACCACCCCTGGGAAACCTTTCACAATCACTCCAAATCTCTGGTGTCTCCCTGCTTCTTTGATCTGTTATGTGCTTTTTCTTCTCTGCCAAAACGTCGTCACTTCTTATATGCACATTTTTTGAAAACGTTTAAAATATATCCCAACTTAGTTTAATGAATGCATGGACTGACTTTTTTGGTTCTTGTGTGTGCCCCTAATGCTTTCTTCATAATCAATACATAATGATGATTGATTGACCAAAAAATTACTCATAATCAGAATGACAATAACTCTATAATGTCACCTAGATAAATTGTCCAGGAAAAGATGAACATCCATACTTCCTTTGAAAATTAAAAAAAAAAAAATGTATTCTTGATTTTCTCCATGGGTCCCATAAAAAAAAAAAAAAAGATAGGTTTTAGAATTGGAAACCTTGAGTTTGAGTACCCAGGCCCACCATGTGAATACACATGATGGTCACTTTAATTGTCTTAATGTTCTTATTTATAAAATGAACATGTTAAATGTGTCAGCTTACCTCTTATGATTCAAGATGCTGACCCAGCTGATTTAACTTCTTCTGTCTCTTGTAACCTGCTTTTGCTGCTCTACCCTCCATCAGTTTCCCCTCCTGGTCTTACTTTTCACAAAGAAAAAAAAAAGGACAGCTGATGGGAGAGAGAGACAGAAAG
>NW_007260567.1:84434-98855 GCF_000164805.1 Carlito syrichta | reverse complement strand
GGAGAGAGAGAGAGAGAGAGAGAGAGAGAGAGAGAAAGAGACAGGGAGAGAGATACTCACTTTAAGTCATCTGGAGCCATACCTCCAACTTTGCATTAAAGCCATTGTAGCTGCATCTCGTAATTCAGTGAACAGTCTTGTTTTGCTTGCCTTAGACTGAATTGGGTGTTGTGTCACTTGGAAAACAGAAAGACCTGACAGTAAAATCTCTCTCTGCATGTTTTGTGAATTTAATGCAATTATTATGCATTGAAACGTTCTGTTAGCAAGTGCCATTCAATACTTTTAGTCTTTGTTTTCTCTTTTTTTGTATCTTGTTTTTGCATAAACTGTTTCCATATTCAGATTTAAATATCTTCAAAAATACATAAAAGAATTATACAGATACTATTGAAACCAAAAGTACAATAGATAGGATATCTAAACTCATTTTCTCTCACATGCAGAACAACATAATTCACCTGACTACTATGCTTGGTGATTTGCCAAAGTAGTACTTCACCACTCAAAAAAAAAAAGGGCAAAGAAGTTTTTAAAATTTTAGGATGGTGTTTGGACAGAATTTATAGCCTATATATGCAATACATGTCTATTTTAAATAAATGAAGTTAAGTAATAGTGCTTGAAAAGTATTATAACTGAGACTTTGTACAGATTATAAACATATAAACCAATTCAATTGTTTTTTAACAATTACATGTGTGAGACAGTGGAGTCAAAGAAAATATAATTAACTGAGGGGAATTTAACACAAGATTCTTGAAGGCCTTATATGAATTCTCAGATAACAAAAAAAGAATATGATCAACAACAATTTAAAATGTTGATTGTAATCTACAGACAGCAATAATATGTAAGGGGATTTAGATTCTTACCAAAATAGACAAAAATTTTTGTCCTTTACATGATTTATCAAATCATCAGAGTTAGGAGATTAAAATAAGGATTTGCTTATAGACTCTAGTTCCATCCAGGTTGCTGCGAAATTCATGATTTTGTTCTTTTTTATGGCTGCATAGTATTCCATCGTGTATATGTACCACGTTTTTTTAATCCAATCCTCTTTTGATAGGCAGCATGGTTGTTTCCAGGTTCTTGCTATTGTGAACAATACTGCGATAAACATACGTGTGCAGGTATCTTTTTTTTGAGTAATTTGAGTTCTTCAGGATATATTCCCAGTAGAGGAATTGTGGGGTCACATGGGAGGTTGATATTTAGAGATTTTTGGAATTGCCACCCTGCTTTTCACAGAGGTTGCACTAGATTACACTCCCACCAACAGTGTAGAAGTGTTCCCTTTTCGCCACACCCTCTCCAGCAGCTGTTATTTTTTGAGTTGTTGATAATGTCATTCTGACTGGAGTTAGGTGGTATCTCAGTGTGGTTTTGGTTTGCATCTCCCTGATGATTAGTGAGGTTGAACGTTTCTTCATGTGTCTGTTGGCTGCTTAGATGTCTTCCTTTGTGAAGTGTCTGTTCATATCTTTTGCCCATTTTATAATGGGGTTGTTTGTTTTTTTCTTTTCAGCATGTTTGAGTTCCTTGTAGATCCAGGATGTTAAGCCTTTGTCAGACCTGGTGTTGGCAAATACTTTTTCACAGTCTGTAGGCTGTCTTCCTGCTCTCTTGATAGTTTCTTTGGCTTTGCAGAAGCTTGTCAGTTTAATAAGGTTCCACTTGTCTATCTTCTCTCTTATGACCTGCGGGTTTTGGGTTTTGTTCAGGAATTGGATGCCAGTTCCGATTTCCATGAGGGTATTTCCTTCATTTTCTAAGGTTCTTATGGTTTGAGGTTTTACATTTAGGTCTCTGATCCATTTGGAGTTAACCTTTGTGCATGGAGATAGATAGGGGTCCGGTTTCAGTCTTCTGCATGTGGTCAGCCAGTTTTCCCAGCACCATTTACTGAATAGGTTCTCCTCTCCCCAGTGGTAGGTGGTGGAGGCCTTGTCGAAAATGAGTTGGTTGAGAAATTGAGGTTTTGCTTCTGGAATGTCATTCTATTCCATTGATCTATATGCCTGTTCCTATACAAATACCAAGCTGTTTTGATGATTGTAGCTTTATAGTAAAGTTTGAAGTCTGGTCATGTGATACCTCCTGCTTTCTTTTTTTGCTGAGGATTTTTCTGCCTATTCTTGGACGTTTTTGTTTCCATATGAATTCCTGTGTTGTCTTTTCTAGTTCTGAGAAGAATGTTGCTGGTAATTTTATGGGTATTGCATTGAATTTGTAGATTGCCTTAGGTAAGATGGACATCTTCACAATGTTGATTCTTCCAATCCATGAGCATGGGATATTTTTCCACTTGTTTGTGTCATCTTTGATTTCTTCAAGCAGTGTTTTGTAATTTTCATTGTAAAGGTCTTTCACGTCTCTGGTTAGGAAGATGCCAAGGTATTTCATTTTTTTTGTGGCTATTGTGAATGGAATTGTGTTTTTTATTTGGGTTTCTGTTGGTTTATTATTGGTGTAGAGAAATGCGATTGTCTTTTGTACATTTATTTTGTATCTTGAGACTTTGCTAAAGGCCTTTATCAGTGTAAGGAGGTTTTTGACAGATTCTCTTGGGTTTCCAAGGTACACAATCATATCATCTGCAAAGAGAGATAACTTGATTTCCTCTTTTTCCTATTTGGATACCTCTGATTGCCTCCTCTTCTCTGATTGCTTGAGCCAGGACTTCCAATACTATGTTGAACAGGAGGGGTGAGAATGGGCATCCTTGTCTTGTTCCAGTTTTCAGGGGAAATGGTTCCAATTTTTGTCCACTTAGGAGTATGCTGGCTGTGGGTTTCTCATAGATGGCTTTTACTATTTTCAGGTATGTTCCCCGTATGCCTAGATGTTCAAGGGTTTTTATGAAGAAGGGATGTTGGATTTTATCAAAAGCTTTTTCTGCATCTAATGATATAATCATGTGGTTTTTGTTTTGACATCTGTTGCTGTATTTAATTACACTTATGGTTTTATGAATGTTGAACCAGCCTTTCATCCCGGGACTGAAGCCTACTTGGTCATGATGAATGATTTTTGAGATGTATTGTTGAATTCGGTTTGCTAGGATCTTGTTGAGAATTTTAGCATCTATGTTCAAATTTTGTGCTCATTTTCTTTAAATCTAATGTTTATTGATGGAGAATTTGTGCATATTATTCTTCTCTATTCCTCATCAAGTTATTCCTTCTCAAATTAATTCATTTGATGACTCATGTGCCTGAACACTTTTTCTGTTGAACTGGGGGATATTTCTTTTAATCTTTAACTTGACATGAGAGGGCCTTGTTTGTCCAAAGATTAAAATCCCTCTGGTTTGCATGCCGGAAAACCAAGGTCAGCATTTCCCACTGCTGCTGTGATCTATGCGTGGAATCATGAGCTTCTTTGGGAAGACTTCCCAACTTCTCTCACTTCAGTCTTGGAGGCAAGAACAGACTTGGAATCCTTCCAACTCATTTAATGGGGAGATGAGGAGAGAACAAAGCTGCAACAGCTTGCTGGGAGGAGCTTGGGTGGAGCCAGAATGCTGGCTGCACTAAAGGGCAAGCCTGCTGAGAAGCGGCAGCTGCACAGTCACTGCTCTGTGCATCAGCTCCTGGGGCCACCTGAATTCTGGTGTCCAAAACTCCTTATTGAGTTGTGTTCCTGACACCCTTGTATTGTCAGTGAACCTCATCTACTCCTTAAGGAAACCTGGTTTTAGTCTGATATGTTGAATTTTTTTCCCCTTCCAAACTCTAGCCTCTGTGGGAGTTCAGACTCAGGCCATCATCTGTCTTATTTCCTCACTTTCCACTCCCAGAATCCATTGGGCAGCAACTTCTCTGGTAATGAGCTACCAGACAATGGCTAAACACCCAACCCTCAGGACATACCTCCATGGTGACAAATGCATCAGCAGTCTGAAGAATGTCCTGTACTTTGTTTATACTCAGGCTGTTTTGTATGCAGAGATGTTTGTGGTTTAATTTGTTCAGTTTTCAGTTTTGAAACACATTTGACAAATTAGGGGACAAAATATTTTTAAGACAAGGACCATAACTTATGAAGAGAGAACATATATTGTCTTGATATTTGAAATCTGTTTATTCATTTTATGACAGGATGCAGAGGGCTGGTTTTCCAAAAGGATGTGATTTTCAAACATAGTATCTTTATTTTCCAGCCACATACTCTTCCAGTAAATCTTTATCACTATCTATGCAGCAAATATTGAGATTCACATGCCACATGTATTTTCTTCCACAAAACCCTCAGCTCACTAGAGCCCATGGGAAAACCTCCTGTGGTGAGGAGTGTCTTTGGAGGTCACAAAATAATGAGGTAGAGATGAGACTCAGAAGCAGGTCATCTGATACTAATGCCTTTTATGTTCTTCCCTTCTTAGGAACACTTTGCCACTTTAAATACATTATTTTTGTTTAAATGTTGTGTTTGTCTTGTGATTACATGAAAAGGTAGAATTAATGTCCTCTCCTACTGAGGCACACTTAATATCACACTTATAGAGTCACATAAATGTGATAATGCTGTCCTTAGCAAGTTGTGTATATCCTGTGGATACCAGAGAGGTTTGTGAGGCAGCAAGTTCAAATGTGGGCAAATGTTTTAGATGTGTCCCTGTTTTTTTTAGGGTCTTTGGAAGAATTTTGCTATGGAAGATGTAATGATTATACTCTGTGTATGTGTATGGAGTGACATGGTTCATAGTGTGGTAGACAGGTACCACCTGGGGCATGCCACATTGGGCAGACACCACTAGTCCCACAGTCAGAGAAGGCACTGAATTTTGAATTCTCCCTTCGCAGTTTTGGATTCAACCAAAGAGCAGTGCCTGACCTCAAGTCTCTGCATACCCTGTCTCTAGGCACTGTCCCTCTGGCACATACCCCTGGACCACCTGTGCAGAGTCACCTGCTGGCTCTCTTATCAGGACTCCATGCCATACAGGTGCTGGACTTGCCACCCCCAAGGCCATGCTTCTCACTTTCCCTGTGTGTAAGCCACCTCCCATCTCTTAGGGGCCTTGTTATTGCCCTCTCTTTGTACTCTACCCTATTGTCTTTGTTCTCTCTCTTTCACTTTGATCATCATGTTTTATATTCATAACACACTCTGCTTATTTTCTTATGTAGCTCCTGTCCATCTTCCACTGTAGTTGATCTGTCTGTGCAACTCTGTCCTCCTCTAGGTAGGAGAACCTGGTGTGCAGCTGTAGTACCTGCTGTGTGCAGCTCCATGTTCTGCACAAGGCAGGCAGGTGGTGGCACATGCTGGGTAGATTCTGAATCAGCAGGTGCTAGGAGGGATCAGGCTCTGTGAAGGGAGCAAGAATTTTGATGTAAGATGAGGACTCCAGGACATGGCAGACATGTGGCAAAGGAAGCCACTAAGAGTTTCCCAGGCACTAAGCATGCCAACTGCCAGAAGGCAGGAGCGGGAGGCACCTTCACAGAGGTGGAGTTCATAGGAGAGGCTAAGAGGTGTTCAGAGAGTGCTGGGAAGGAAACAGGAAAGGCTGTGAAGAGGAAAGCTGGGAGGAAGAGTAGTTATCAGGGGCTGTGTGGTAGGGAAAGTTTGGTCGGTGTATGTACCAATTTGAAGTTAGAGAAGGAGAGTGAGTTCTGGAGTTCTATTACACTGTAGGGTGACTGCAACAAATAACAACGTAGTGAATATTCCAAGATAACCAGGAGAGAAGTATTTAAATGTTATAATCACAACGAATAAAAAAATGTTTAAAGTGATAGATCTGGACTTCAGTAATCATTATACAATGTATCCATGCATTGAAACTTCACACTGTACTCCATAAGTATGTATGTTCATTGTGTGTCAATTAGAAATATAAAAATAGGGTGAAAAAAACCACTTATTTGTTGGCAGAGAGAAGTGGAATCCACCACCTATCTAGCACTTCCAGTACAGAAAACTCTCATGTTTATTCCAACAGTGTTGGAAAGGCTGTAATGATAACCCCCAAGGCAAAGACTCATGTTGGGGTCCCACTCCCACCAATGTTCCAGGAAGTAGCAGCCATCTGCAGTAGCCCCCACATACCCCAGAGGCTCTGTCCTCAGATGGGCTGCTTCTCCCTCCTCAACCCCTCCATAGTCACTCGTCCTGAACACCCACTCATACAGGGCTCCCCCAAGACCCAGGCAGGGAAGGTCAGGGGAACGCAGTGCCTCATTACTGCTCAACATTTTCATCCCTTTAAAAAAGCGAAATGCCATCATCACCAGAAATCACAATGCTTTATAGACAAGCCCTACAGATAGGGAAAAATGCACCCTCACCCAGAACGAGCTCGTTTTGTGAAGTTACATATTCACTGTATTATTTCTCCTGTTCCATGGACACATAATTATTATTAGGTCAGTGTGTCTGTGTCGTGGGAAAGATGCAAAGAATTGCACAAGATGTTGGTGAGAAAAGGTTTATTTAGAAGGTAAATCAGAGAAAAAAAGTTGGATCCACCTCCTCAAGGTTGAAGAGGGGTCCAAACCCTGAAGAAGCATTTGGCACTGAATGTTTGAAGCTGAATGTTTCTAAGGCTTCCTGTAGAAAGCTGGGAACAGGAGCATTTTTGCGAACTGTAACAGTGGGTTTTTGTCATGGCAATTAACTATCCATTGTGGCAGTGGTCAGAGTTCCAGATAGTTAATCACATAGACAGGGAGAGGAGCCCAAGGTCTGTAAAACAAAGTTTCAAGATACAAATGTTATTTTCAGATGTCCTTGGATTTAGTGAACAAAAAGGAATTTAGCTGGGAGTGTGTTGTTCATGGGAAAATGGAAGGAGAATTGAAGCCAAAAACATGAGCCAGTGCCAACCCTCCTGCCCGCAATGACTAAGGTGACCCCATTTGGGTTTTTTGTTGTTCTTTCAACTACAAACATGTGAAGGGGTATTTCATACAATGTGAAGATTCCTTCTATACACTTGGTGTCTGAGTTCACCATGGTTATTCAGAGAATTAGAATTGGCTCCTAGGATGCTGAAGACTGAGCATCCAAGGACCTGCTCTCTGCAATTTAGAGATCCAGGAAAGCCAATGGTGAGGCTCAGGCTGAGTCCAAAGGCCCAGGAAAACAGAAGATACATGATGGCAATCCCAGGGCAAGAACAAGAGAGGATCAGTGGACTGAGAGCCACCCTCCCACATTCTGGAAAAGCATGTGCTTACTCAACTCAGTCACCAATCCACATGCCAGTGTTTTCCAGAAATATCCTCATAGACACACCAGAAACCATGTTGAACCAGTATCTGGGCATCTCACGGCCCAGTCACGTTGACACAGAAGATAAGCCATCACACTGTTTTTTCTAGAAAATGGATATTTACTCATTCGCTTATCAGACACTTAAAGAAAGCTTACCTATGCCATCTGGCATGGTGAGGAGCTTTAGATATATGGCAGTATTTTGCTTATTTATTGTATTATGCAAATTATCCAAAACTTTCAGCCTTAAGACAACCACTTTAATTTGCTCATCATATCTATGAACCAGAAATTTGGAAAGAGCACTGCAGAATGGTTTTTTTCTACCCCACGATGTCAGGGGTCTCGGAGGAGGACAGGAAGTCTGGGTGACTCAATGGCTTAGTCAAGAATCCTTTAGAGCTGTGTGGCCCAATACAGCAGCCACTAGCTTAGACACTGTGTAAATTAATATTAAGTAAAATGATATAAAATTGGCGTTTGTGCTTCTCAGTCACACTAGCCACATTTAGTTGCTGAGTAGGCACACATGAGTATTTGGGTGTGCTGTTGGACAGCAGATCTAGGGGCATCCGCACTCCCCAGTGATTGGTTGGGACCTCAGCTCCAGGGCTTTTCGCTGGGCCACCTTCAGGTAGCCTTTCTATGTGGCTTGTGCTTCCTTACAACATGAGGGCCTTTGACTTCTTACATGTGGCTTAGGGCTCCAAATCTGAATTTCCCAAAAAAATCAGCAGAAGTCATCCATCTGTATGACCCAGCTATGGAAGTGACAGGGCATTGTTTCAGTAATAATCAGCTGATCAACCAGTCACTTAGGTAGCCTCAGCACCAAGGGAAGTGGTTGCAGACCCCACATCTCAGTGGAAGTCATGTTAAAGGATTGCAGACCTGTCATAAAACAACTGCAGGTAGGGAGCAAAGCAAGCTGGTCTCCCCCCTCCCTTGTGTAAGTGTGCTCCCTATGTGGCAGACAGAAGTGGGGGTTAGGAGTAGGAATAACCAAGCACAAGGCATAAAGGAGCTGAGCCCCCTCCTGTGTGCCACACTCTCCCCTTGGAACAGGCACGGCCACCTTTCTCCTGCTAGCAGTTTCACTGCAATCCATATGGGCATCACCCATTGTAGGACCAGGCACCTCGAGGGATGTCCTGGAGGAGTCACGATATTACCATACAGAGGGTTCTCCTGGGCTCCCAGGTGATTCTGCTGCTCTGGAGGCAGCAGGGTATCATTCTGAGGGAGAAACTGCACACTCCAGGCCCTCAAATGGTTTGAGAATTACACTTAAAAGGAGCAGAAAAAAAGGAGGGGCAGGTGGGGAATCTCAGGTCTCAGGAGGATTGCTTTCAGACTTTGGCACCACTGCAATTATTGGGGCATGTCTTAGCCCTTCTGCAATGAGATCCTGCAGTCCAGTGCCAGGATGACTCTGTGGGACCATTGCTAAAATAAAGGGTAAGGGTGCATGATATATTTTCCTAATTCAAGAGCTAGTACTGAGCTGTAAGAAAGATAAGGATGCCTGTTACTGCTTCCTGGTATGGGAGGAAGATTGATTTTGTCACAGGGGAAAATATGATCGATCCTGTACAAATATAGCTTTGCTAAGTCAGTGACACAGTAGCAACAAGTGACTTCTGCAGGACAGAAACACATCACACTTTTGTTGGGTATTGTTTCCCCCTCAGTCTCTCCTCACTCTTCATCTTTACCTCCTCATGCATAAAGAAGTTGCTACAAACCATGAATCTTCTAGTTTGGTGTCAACTTAATCCTAATAGGTATTAAGTCTTACTTCATTGCTTTTTTTTTTCTATTTTTCTCTTTCTTTCTTCCTTCCTTCCTTCCTTCCTTCCTTTCTTTCATTCTTTCTTTTTGTTTCTTTAAAGAGCAGTGCTTCTATGAGCTTTTGTCAGGTACTTGATGTCTTGCTAGAAATTTTACTTCCCCAGGTCTCTGACCCTTCCAAACTCACTCTGAGGCAAGCATTATTATCATCTCTATTTCACAGATGAGGACACAGGATTCCTGGATTCTTCCAGGTCCCACAGCAGGAAGAAGTGGAAGAAGGGCTCACACCCAGGCCAGCTGGACTCTAGAGATGTGTTTTGAACAGCCACCTTCTGTTGCCTCCCTGACTTTTGACTATCTAATTTCAGAATCACATAGGTGTAATCTTCCTGTACTCTGCTGGGAAGCTCTTAAAATGTCACAAGGAAAGGTGCTGTGACTCAAACCTGTAATCCCAGCACTTCTGGAGGCTGAGGCAGAAGATTGCCTGAGCCTAAGGGTTTGAGACCAGCCTGAGCAACTTGGTGAGACCTCATCTCTACAGTAAATACCAAAAATTAGACAGGCTTGGCGGTGCACACCTGTAATTCCAGCTACTGAAGCGGAAGGATTACCTGAGCCTAGCAGGTGGAGGCAGTGGTGGCTATGAGCATGCCACTGCACTCCAGCCTGTGTGACAGAGTGAGACTCCAATTAAAAAAAGAAAGATGTCACAAAATACAGCCTTGCATTTAAAAAAAATTCCAACTTGGCTTTGTGAAACATGGAGCAAATTTCCTCACAAGCTCATACAATACGTGTATTAGGTACCAGAATCTTAGTGTGACCTCCAAAAATGTTAGGTGAAGAACCCTAATAGGGACCTCCAAAATGTAAGTCAGACCCACCAGGGATGTTGTGCGCAAACCAGTGCCACATGAAAGATGCAAATAATTGAACAGAAGTTAGGTTGGAAAATTTAGTTTTTTAGAAAGTAAATTAGAGAGAGAGAGGAGATTCACCTCCTCAAGGTAGAGGAGAAGGTCAAAGCTAGGAAACATGGTGGCCATACCTCAAAGAGTCATGTGGCCAGACCATAGTTTAGCAAAGCAAAGGTGACTATTTGAAGGTGAATGTTTTCTAAACCTTCTCTTTGATGGGGGCAGGTCATTAAGGTCCTCTATTCCCAACTCACCATCTGAGAACTTCTCAACCTCTATCCAGCATGCCAGACAGTGGGAAAGATTATGAGTGCATCTCCTGAGGCAGTTTAGCTCCCTAGTCCCTCAGATGTCCCCACTTGCCAACCATCCTTCTCAATGAAAACAATGCCTTGGATCCTGGTCTTGCTGGCATTGGGTCAGTATCCTCAGAATGCTTTAGTATATCAGGTGCACAGAAGGATCTGGGAAGTCACCCTGAGGCCTGAGGTGTCTTGGGGCCCAGAGGTCTGAGGACAGCACTTCTGCTTCCCAGGCTGTACCCCAGGTTCTTCCTGCTCCTCTTTCTCCTCTTCCTTCCTCTGGGGAGCCTGAGAGCAACCAGGTTCCACAAGGAGATTCTTCTGAGGACTCTGCTATCCCCAGCTTCTTCCCTCACATCTCTGGAGGTCGGCTCTGCTTCCTCCACCCTAGCTGGGCATCAACAAGACAGGAGATGATAAAGTCATGTCACTGGTCCCCAGAGACAATGTGGGACTTCCTGTGGGAACCTGAGATCACATTTTCTGGTTCTGTCCTCTGACTTACACGTCATCAACTGATGATACCACACGGTGAGATTCATTCCAGAATGTAAAATAAATCAAATAAATGGAGGTGGGTGGAGGAGGGAGAGAAAATTATAAAACCAAATTTGCATGTGAAAGCCCTCCCTTCTCTCACCCTGTGACTAATCTGGTTTTCCAGTCCTTCCTCCAGAGTCCTTGAATTTGTTTCTATTTCCCCAACCACCTCCCTCCTCTTCCTGCCCCAACCCATGTCACCATGTACCATGTGTAACACATCCCAGGGCTATCTAAGCCTGCTCAGCTGTGAACTTCTTGGAAGCCAGCTTTGTCTTATTCATATCTGGATCTAGTATGCCCTGGTTTGGAAACATAAGTTATTTTTTATGTCTCATATTAAACAATATTGATATTAGTACAAAATAATATTTTAATATTGATATTAGATTGATGTTGTGGTTCTTGGTCATTGACAAATTTGAATCTCCAAACCATGTTGTTCCATCTACAGGTGCCCTGAGCATCAGGGACCCCAGCACAACTCTCTGAGGCACCACTCAGCCTGGGCCTATTTTAGAGATCAGAAAATCATGTGGAAGATGCAGGGGAGAGTGAGGACCCCTTATTTCTTTATTTCCTGTGAGTCCAGGAATTGTGGGTAGCCCCCAGTCTGAGCCCTAGGACAATGTTCTGGCCACCAAGGGAAAGTCAATTTATGCCTTAGTCACTATGGAAATTTTTCTGGAAAGAAATTCTACTACCAAAGTGCACTTTTAAATGCTGGGTGCATTACTCTGTTGCTGTCTGCAGCTTCCTGCACTCTCAGTGACTGCAGCCCAGAGGCAGCCACCTCAAAGTGTCCACCCATGTCCCAGGTTCCCCAGGGAGAAAAAACCTCCCAATACCAGAGCAGAATCAAACATTTCTGGACTTGGATGTTAGAGCAGGGAGAGGTGAAAGTCAGGCAGAGCAAAATCAAACAAGAGGACGATGGCAGTTCCCGGTAAGCACACATTTTCTTTTTCAGTATTTGTGGCAGATTTAGAAAGATTGACAGAAAATAAAAGTCTCTACATTTCAAATTTTAATAATCTTAATAAACATAGCACTTTATTTTTAAAGCTCACAACTTAAAGTAGAACAGCTCTTTATAACAAAGTGTGTATAGGGCACCCTTGACACAAGCAAATCTATCTTAGAAAAAGACTCCATCTTAATTTTTAAAAGGCCTCATGTCAACAGGGACCAGATGTTTGCCTGACCAACAGACACTGCATCCAACCAGATGAGAACAGAACCAGGCATATACCCTTCCACTGTCAGTCTTCATCAGAAGACTTTGTGGCCATAAAAAGAACAGTACTTCACCAGCTCAAAGCAGCCACTTTAAGAGATACCATCTTGCTGACATCTGTGATAAGCTCCTATCATCTCCCACTGAGGCTCTGCCCACATTCTTGCAAGATGTTAATGTGCCATCCATGTCAGTACAGGAAAACTCCTTCTCACCTTGACTTCCCATGAACTGGTTCACTAACACTTTCTCTTATTCATTTTCTTTTGATGTCCACTGTTACTTTGGTGTGGAATGTTTAATGTATGACATTTATATATTGATTAAGTACACTACTAGCTATGGTGTGCAATATTGACTGCCTTGTGGAGTGACTTGAGCCTTACGTGCCTGCAGCTCTGACTACTGAGTAAATAGGAAGCACTAAGGAGAATTGCCTGCCTCCTTGGGAACTCCATGTAGATTATGACTTTTATGATCACACCAGCATCAATGAAAGTCTGATATTATGGAACAACACAAACCTGAATGCCCATGGTTATCTCTGACTGCATGCCACTCAGGACATAGAGTGTAATAATAAAAATTATTTTTTGAGTCGTGGTCTCACTATGCTGTTCACATTGAGTGCAGTGGCACAATCATGGCTCACCACTTCCTGGACCTCCTGGGCTCAGGTTATCTTTCCATCTCAGCATCTTAGCCTCCCAAGTATCTGGGACTACAGACATGTACACCATGCCTGAATTTTTTTGGGGGGGTGGGGGTAAAGATGAGGTCTTGCTATTGAAAGGACATGGTTAGTCAATATAGCCAAAGAGCAACCATTCTGTCTCTGTTTAGCTTTGTCATGTTTTTCTAGCAGTTCTCTTTAATTCACTCTCTAATCAGGGGTCAAAGACAGAACCAGTTTCTCAGAGGTAGCTATTGATAATTGCTTTACAATCTCCTCCCCAGCTTGTGATGTAAACTATTTAACCTAATCAGACCTTCATGACACAGACCTCATCAACGTGGCAGCAGTCATGTGACTGACCCATCTGTCTGCCTGCCGTCTACCACCTGACATCTGTGCCTGTGCTCACCTGGCTTACCTGTCACCTTAGTGATGATGGGCAACATACTACTACTCAGTCACCTTAATGACCTGCCTCCAATCAAAGGAAAGGCTTAAAAGCATTCAAACTGAAGCAGACATTTTGCCATTGCTTTCATTAAGTTCTGGCCAGGTCATGTGTTCATTAAGTTATGACCAGGCCATGTTTCCTCAAGCTTTGGCCCCCTCCCCTACCTTGGAGAGATGAATATTTCTCTCCTTCGTTCTCTAATTTTCTTTCTATATAAGCTATATTTTCTAATCTAACTTCTGGGCAATTATTTGCATCTCATATGCAGCAATGGATTGCAGACACCCCTGTCTGTTCTGACCTAATACATTTCTCCTGTGAGATTTATGACCAAATACCTACATTGCCCAGGCTGGTCTTAAACTCCTAGACTCAAGCAATCCTGTCACCTCAGCATTCCAAAGTTCTGGGATTACAGGCATAAGCCACCATGCCTGGCCAAGTGTAATAATTCTTAATGAATGAGTTTTGTGAGTATTTTACAAACTTTCTTAATAAATTCCTGTTTAATTTATGGCAGTACTACATGCCCAGACTGTGATAACTTATGAGGAAATATGGATACCAATATAATAATTTAATAAACATCAGAGCTGCCATGCTGGGTCAGCCCTGGGCTAGGTTCTGCATTTATAAGGCTGAGTGAGCCAGACACTGTCCTTCCTCCCAGCATGCACACGCTGGAGGTGGGAGACACATACAACTCAAGACAAGATCGCATGAAACATGAATATTGTGCTCCCTAACAAGAAGAAAACAAACCAGACAATAATGACAGTAATGGAAGGATCTACCAGGGATGACCTGAGAATGTAAAATTATTTTAGCTTCCTTTGCCATCCTAAATAGAATTGTAAGGCAATGGGTGGAAGCACTTGGGAATTCCTTGTGTGCTCCATCGCATAGGCATATGCGATGTAGGGAAGGGCACACCAGTCAAACAGAACAGTGTATACAGGATCCCAGAGACAAGAAAGTGCCAGGAGACCATTTGGCCAGTGTGTGACTAGAAGGGAGAGCAGGAGGGAAAGGAAAGTCAAAGAGATGGTTAGAGAGCAGAGGCACATGAGGTGAGGGACATTCAGACCATGTAGAGAAGCTCTATTTTGACACTGATTACAGTGAAATCAATGAGGGATAGGCACAGGGCCACAATGCAATCTGTTTTACAATTTCAGGAGACAAGTCTCAGGAGTGTGTGGGTAGGGATTGTGTCATTCAGGAGACAACTCTCAGAAGTGTGTAAGTGGGGATCATGTCATTAGGAGACA
>NW_007260567.1:71602-84414 GCF_000164805.1 Carlito syrichta | reverse complement strand
CCTCAGCCAGGGTGGACACGGAGTTCCAGAGCTCCAAAGTTCCAAAGGGCAGGCTGTGAGTGGCGAGAGTGGTACTGGGACCCTACAGAGTACTTCAGCCAGGAATGAGACCGGTGTCTCTGAGGGACAGTTGCCCAGAGCCTCCCTGTGTGACCGGCAGCTTGGTGCTGGGTGCCCAGGCTGGAGACAATGCAACCAGGGAGGGATCTGAAGGGGGCTGGGACCGGAGACTTCCACACATGAGTAGAACGGCAGCAGTGGGGGGGGTGCAACATCTTGGACCCCTGTCTGTTCGGACCTAATAGTTCCCGTGAGACTTATGACCCAATACCTACAGTTGCCTGGTGGTCTTAAACTCCTAGACTCAAGCAATCCTGTCACCTCAGCATTCCAAAGTTCTCGCGTTACAGGCATAAGCCACCAGTTCGGCCAAGTGTAATAATTCTTAATGAATGAGTTTTGTGAGTATTTTACAAACTTTCTTAATAAATTCCTGTTTAATTTATGGCAGTACTACATGCTCAGACTGTGATAACTTATGAGAAAATATGGATACCAATATAATAATTTAATAAACATTTGAGCTGCCGTGCTGGGCCAGGCCCTGGGCTAGGTTCTGCATTTATAAGGCTGAGTGAGCCAGACACTGTCCTTCCTCCCAGCATGTACATGCTGGAGGTGGGAGACACATACAACTCAAGACAAGATTGCATGAAACATGAATATGGTGCTCCCTAACAGGAAGAAAACAAATCAGACAATAATGACAGTAATGGAAGGATCTACCAGGGATGACCTGAGAATGTAAAAGCCACAAGCATAGGCATATGCGACATAGGGAAGGGCACACCAGTCAAACAGAACAGTGCATACAGGATCCCAGAGACAAGAAAGTGCCAGGAGACCATTTGGCCAGTGTGTGACTAGAGGGGAGAGCAGGAGGGAAAGGGAAGTCAAAGAGATGGTTAGAGAGCAGAGGCACATGAGGTGAGGGACAATCAGACCATGTAAAGAAGCTCTATTTTGACACTGATTGCAGTGAAATCAATGAGGGATAGGCACAGGGCCACAATGCAATCTGTTTTACAATTTCAGGAGACAACTCTCAGGAGTGTGTGGGTAGGGATTGTGTCATTCAGGAGACAACTCTCAGAAGTGTGTAAGTGGGGATCATGTCATTAGGAGACAACTCTCAGGAGCATGTGGGTAAAGATTGTGTCATTCAGGAGACAACTCTCAGGAGTGTATGGGTAGGGATCTAGAACGTTTCTACAGAGACGTGTGCAGGGAGGCCTGATCTAGGTGTGAGATGTTTGAGATATCCAAGTGGATATGTCAAGAGGCAGTATGGTTATAAACTAAGATTAGATTTTAGAAGAAACTTCTATTCTACAGCTCACCAAAGCAAAATATTTTGTAGATCCTTTTGATCTTGACAAAGTCCAAAAAAGCATGGATTTTCCCTCTGCCTAGAAGCTTAACTGTGGGGCACGTGTCTGGGCAGGGGCAGGTTAGAGCCCTAGGTGGAGCTCTCTGCCATGGGAATATGGCTGCACCCCAACCTAGCCCAGCAGCATCTATACAGTCATGAATGAGCTAATCCCAGAACTGTCCTGTAGCTGTTGGATAACAGTCTGCAATCTGGGAGGCTGGTTTTATAATTCTGCCCAAATGTCATAACCTTGTATCAGACTTCTGAGAAGAACTGGAGGCTTGCAGAGAAAGTAGAAGTTCATTGAAAGAAGATGACTCCCCCATGGCAAAATGGCTGAGAATAACCCAGGCCTCCCATTCTGCTCCCCTTGTTCTGCTTTAGTGCTATGGTGGCTGGTCTGAATCTGGCGCTTACCAGCTGAGTGGCAGGCGATGCTTTCAGCATCACTAGAGATAACCACTAGTTGATGACAGATTTACTCTCACCTACCATACCCTCATTAGAGACTCTGTCTCTGGTTACATGAGTCAAAGTTAATTGCACAAGAAACCTCTTTTTTTCTAGTAAGTAATAGCTAGACTGAGCCGATCTAACATACTTAATGTATCCTTAATGGAAAAAAAAGAAAAAAACTATGTTTTCCACATTGGCAATGCCTGGAAAAAAAGGTAAACCTGATTAGTTAGTAAAATGTAGCTATCATTTTTCTTCAACAAAATGTTACTAAACTAAAACTAAAGAGATTGAAAAATATACCAGACCCTGGTAGATACTCAAAGGCATGCATAGCTTTCTAAATGTCTTCTGATTGCTTGTCATTTTTGTTAGGATGATCAAATTATTAAAATGCATATGCCAGCATGATTTATGTAGCATGTTTGCATTAAGAAGAGATGGTTTTGTCTTATGTGAAAACTGTAGTTACTCCAAAATTACTCATGGAAGCTAATGAAAACTGTTCTTAGGCAGAGTTAGTAACTATGGGTAACTACACCTACTTACCTCTCAAAGCTAATCAGAACTTCAGATGGCTGGGAAGTGCTTGGGTCAGTTCTTCTGGCTCCAGTTCCTCTGGTTGGCTGGCTGTCTCCATGACTTAAACTCAGCAAGGCATTGTTGACATTTTGTTTTTGTGTACAGACTTTTATATGTAGATGTAACCAATACATACTTTCTTTTTTTTTTTTGAATTGGAACCTCACTCTGTTGCCCAGACTGGAGTTCAGTGGCACCCTCCCGGCCACTGCAGCCTCGACCCGCTGGGCTCCGCGATCCTTCCGCCTCAGTCTTCCAAGTAGCTGGAACTACAGGCGGATGCTACCACTCCCAGCTAATTTTTTATTTATTGTAGAGATGAGGTCTCGCCAAGTTTCCCGGGAAGGTCTCAAACTCTTGGGCTCAGGCAATCCACTCACCCCAGCCTCCCTAAGTGCTGGGATTACAGGCTGAGCCACCGAGCCTGGCTACCGATGCATAATTTCTTGGATAAATTAGGTGCTCCAAATCTATTATTCTGGCTTGAGACATATGTCTTTTCGGCCTTAGATACCTTTCACAAGCTTTGCTTGGTGACTTGCATCATAGTTGTGCCCCAAAAAAGTGTTAGTTGCATTCCTGCTGTGTAAGTATAGAGCCAATTAAATCAGGGGTGCTGGAAGTAACTCCCATATATCTAACTTTTTCAGTCCTCTAACATTTTTCCTAGTGTTAGACCACATGGAAATAAACTATAGCTCACCAGTTTGGAAATGTGATACATCACTGACATCTAATCAGATTTTGGGGAAAGTAACACATGCTAATGTCAGAATGCCTTAATTATTTTAGCTTCCTTTGCCATCCTAAATAGAATTGTAAGGCAATGGGTGGAAGCCCTTGAGAATTCCTTGTGTGCTCCATCACATTTTTCGCATTTCCTGATCATGGACTGCACTATGAAAAAAATCAGTGCACCTTCTAACCACATAAAATGTAAATATTTTGCCAAGCTAGTAAAACTTATAGCACTTTGCTATACTGATGAACAGGATGCCTTTAAAGTAAAATCCTGTAAAACATCCAAAAGTCACAAACATTATCAAGAAATGTTAATTAATTTGCACAAAGTTATTGCAAAGAATTAGGAAATGCCGAGCACAGTGGCTTATACCTGTAATCACAGTACTTTGGGAAGCAGAGGTGAGAAGATTGCTCAGGGGCTTGAGACCTGAAATTGCTAATGAAACAGAAAACACAAAGTTCCATTACTTAGAAATTGTCAAAGTTTGTATTAAACAACTGTTGGATAAAAAGGACAATAAAAACTAAAAGTACATAATTTTCATTAAAAGAGATTGATAATGAAAACACCACACATCAGAAAGCTGTGATCGAAATAGCAATAATAGCACTAAATATTATTAGCATTCAAATTTAAATAATTAAAGTTAATAAATTGAATTGCTAGTTCAAAAAATTAAACCAAGAAAAAATACTTAAAGAAAGCATGAGAAGAATTATAAAAATAAAAGCACAATATAATGATAAGAATATAAAATAGTATGTAATTAATAATTTAAAAATCCTGAATTTTGAAAAATAGACAATGTACTAGCCAACTTGATTAATGCAACAGAGAAAACACCAACAGACAAAAAAATTAGAAGAAAGGCATCATCAATGAAACATAATTTTAGAAACATTACCAGAAAGTGCTTTATAGAATTTGATGAAAATAAATTTTAAAATCTACGTGAACTAATTAAGCCTCCTCCTCATATAATAGGATTTTCTCAAAAAAATTATTCTATTAGAAGTAAAAATAGGTTATTCTTAAAAGTTAATGAAGTGGAAATATCCTCAATTCATCTTTCATTCAGGTACACCTAATATAACCTGAATATTCAAGGTACAGAGAGGCACCAAAGTATCTCTCTGCATTTAAGGGGCTTTCATGAAGAAAAGCAACATCTTGGACATTAGTGATTATTAAAATGGACTGGTGACAATGCTGCATACATTTGGCTAATTTAAATGTTTGATTTATTGGAAGTTTGCTTGAATTCTCCCTGGAAAAGGAACAAAGCGTTGCAGGAGGGTGTTACAGCCAGCATATGGCTGCAATATTTTCAAAGGCTGCTTATGCCAGGAGCAGTGGCTCACATCTGTCATCCTACCACTTTGGGAGGTAGAGGCAAGAGGATCATCCTGAGTCCAGGGGTTTGAGACCAGCCTGTACAACTTGGTGAGTTCTCATCTCTACAATTAAAAAAAAAATTAGCCGAGTGTGGTGGTATGTGCTTATATTTCCAGCTACTTGGAAGACTGAGGTGGAAGGATCACCGGAGCCCAGCAGATTAAGGCTGTGGTGACCATAAGTGTCCACTGCACTCCAACCTGGGTGACAGAGTGAGACTCCTACTCAAAAAATAAAAAAATAAAATAAGAGGCTGCTTACCTGTTTAGAGAAACAGAGATAAACTTATGGCCAGTGTTGTGAAGGCCAGCAGTATTCCACGTTGCATGACTCAAATAGTTTTGAATACTCATGTATTAAGCTGCCTGCTGAATGATTTTATACATTTGGGCAGGGAGTGGAGCCTAATAAATATCTTAATAATAAAATCCTGGTCTTGATATTTTTCTTCTTTGAAATGTGACTTGTCAAACATTATAAAGATAAAGGATGGGATCGGAAATCAATAGCACTGAGTCATTTCACAGAGGAGCTTGCTTGCCTCTGTACTTATAAATGTTAGCCTCTTGAGGTGCAGAAGGATTGCAAATTAAGAGATTTGCATCAGCTACAGCAGGCACATTTATTCCCAGCGTAGAACTCATCTGAAAAAAAGCGTTCCCGACCACAGATTCTTAGACTTCCTTGTGATATAAATTGACATGAGGCCAAAGAGATCCCCAGACAAGGGCTTTACTGGGAACTTGTACAAGGGAGACAGCACAGAAGAAAGACCTCTCAACCTGGTTCCCTGAAGGGGACTGCTGGACCTTTTATTAGATAAGGGAAGGGGTGGGGCATCAAGAACGTGTACGTTAGCATCATTAGGAAGTTCTAACCATGCAGACATAGTGCAGATGTATACATTTTCATAAATATCAAGTATAAAAAATGGTGATAACTCTAGCCTGCTTTGGAAAATTTTGTGTTTTGTTTTCAGAGACAAAGTCTCACTGTGTTTCCCAGGCTAGAGTGCAGTGATACTCTCATAGCACACTGCAGCCTTAAACTCTTAGGCTCAAGTGATCCTTTCACTTCTGCCTCCTGTGTTGCTGGTACTAAAGGCACACACCACCATACTCAGGGTTTTTTGTTTGGTATTTTTCATAGAGATGAAGTTTCCTTATGTTTCCCAGGCTAACCTCAAACTCCCAGGCTCAAAATGTCCTCCTGCCTCTGTCTCCCAAAATGCTGGGATTATAGTCATGTACTTTCATGAGCCTGGATGGGGTTTTTATTATTGAAATATCTATCTGCAAAACCTATAATAGCCTGCTGAAATAGCTTGCTTGACATGAGGAAGTAACTCCATTTTGTAACAGATCTTCCATCTTAGCCTAGAGATAACCATTTATGTAACCTTCTCATAATCATATCGTACACTCACATTCCTGTGCCCCTCGGTGATTGGAAACTCCCTAATTGCATAAATTTTGTAATCATCCGTACCCCTTACTAATCATATGGTTTGCCAAGAAATATCAATCAAACTGTACAACTTCTATAATGTTTACCTTTAAAAACCCATTACTCACTTTGTTTGGGGTCAAGAGTTCTTTGAAACACTAGTCCACTCTCAGTCACTGGCGTCAATAAAGGACTCATAATCTGATCTTCTCTGCGTGTTGGCATTATTTCTCACAATCCAGCTATAACATTATTATAATGAAGCAGGTGTTCAAATTGGACACTCTCTGGGCCTTGTTCACATGTGGGTGGGGGTGGGCTGGTTTATATTGTCCCAAGCAAGATTTATGGTAAAACATTGCTTATCTTAGCAAATTTTTAAAGGTTATGATCTGTACAATGATTCAAGCTAGAGTGTTGCCGCAAAGTCTGGTGGTTAAATACAGGAGGGAGGCCAAGTCCTATCCCTGCTCTATCACAAAAGCAAAGAAACAATATTTAAAAGCTACAATATAACACCTCTAAATAGAAAAAAAATCAGAGAGGCAGATGCCATCAACAATTATACAGCCCTTTCAAAGAACAGCCTCTGCAGTCCTGTACTGACCGCCAACCATGGAAATGCATCTGGACTGAAAGAGCTTAGCCTCTTGCTTTATGCTCCTTGGACTCAGGCCAAGCACCTGACACAGTATCCACTGCTCCCTCCCACAGGAAAGTGCCAGCCCTGAAAGCCCAGCCCCAAGGGAAATACTACATTTAATAAATACTAAATTTACTAAATAGGAAGTACCCAGGACAAAACAATAGCCTTGGCATGGTTAAGAGACATCATCATGTGGAATAGTTTCCATGAGCATCAAAGTATATTATCTAAGAAAAAAGAATAATGCAGATTTTAACACTTATTTAACAGCAAATATCTAACAGTGAAGCATACATTTTCTTCCACAATAAAGACCCTAGCACTTCAACTAAAGTGAATACTTAAAGCAAGCTATTAAACAGAAGTTTTGTTTACTTCTGATTTTAAGATAATTTTTAAATTTATTTTAGAGATGTGGGGTACAATTCAGGGTTAGGTATGCAAACATTGATTATTCAGGTACCCTTGTTGAAGAGGAGTGCCCCTCCCTCCCCTAGCAGTTTCCTTCAACTGCCAAGCCCACGCCCCCAGACAGTATCCCACCATTGCCAATCCTTTTATTATAGTATTGTGATAATTGTTCAAGGTCCACTTATGAGTGAGAACATATGATACTCTGTTCTTTTCTTCTGTGATAGATCACTGAGTACAATAGACTAAACCCATTCAAGTATCTGCAAAGTCCATATGTTTGTCCTTCTTTATGACTGCATAATATTCCATTGTGTATATGTACCACATTTTTTTTATTCAGTCCAACTTTCGATGGGCCGTATGGTTGGTTCCATGTTTTGGCTATTTTCAAAAGATTCTTATAGTTTGAAGTTATATGTCTAGGTCTTTGATCCACTTAGAGTTAATTTTTGTGTATGGTGATAGGTAGGGGTCCTGTTTCAATCTTCTGCATGTGATCGGTCAGTTTTCCCAGCACCACTTACTGAATAGATTCTCTTCTCCCCAGTGGTTGTTGTTGGAGGCTTTGACAAAGATGAGTTGGTTGAGGAATTGAGGCTTTGCTTCCAGAATCTCTATCCTGTTCTATTGGTCTATTTGTCTGTTCTTGTACCAATACTAGATTGTTTTGATTACTGTAGCCTTATAGTAAAGTTTGAGGTCTGGAGGGGGGATATCTCCTGCTTTGTTTCTTTTTCTAAGGATGATTTTGGCTATTCGTGGTCATTTTTGTTTCCATATGAATTTCTGTATTGTTATTTCCAGGTCTGAGAAGAATGATGTTGATAATTCACTGGGTATTGTGTTGAATCTGTAGATTGCCTTTGGTGAGAATGACATCTTAACAATGTTGAATCTTCCTATCCATGAGCATGGAATATTTTTCCATTTGTCTGTGTCTTCTTGAATTTCTTTGAGTAGTGTTTAGTAGTTCTTATTGTAAATGTCTTTCACTTCTCTGGTTAGGAAGATACTGAGGTATTTTTTTTGTGGCTATTGTGAATGGGATTGTGCTTTTTATTTGGTTCTCTGCCTGCTTGTTGTTGGTGTATAAAAATGCATCTGTCTTTTGCACATTTATTTTGTACCCCAAGACTTTATCAGTGCAAGCAGGCTTTTTGACAGATTCATTTGGATTTTCAAGGTATAGAATCATATCGTCAGAAAAGAGGGATAACCTGACTTCCTGTTTTCCTATATGGATACTCCTGATTTCCTTCTCTTGTCTAATTGCCATAGTTAGGATTTCCAAAACAATGTTGAACAAGAGGGGTGAGTGGACAGTCTTATCTTGTTCCAGTTTTCAGGGAAAATGTTTCCAGTTTCTGTCCATTTAGCAATATGTTAACTGTGGGCCTAAACATAAAACCTCAAACTATAAGAATCTTAGAAAATGCAGGAGACACCCTTATGGAAATCAGAACTGGCAACCAATTCCTGATCAAAACCCTAAGTACCCATACCATAAGAAATAAGATAGCCAAGTGGGACCTCATCAAACTGACGAGCTTCTGCAAAGCAAAAGAAATCATCAAGAGAGCAGAGAGACAGCCCACAGAATGGGAAAAAATATTCACTGTGTATCTGACAAAGGCCTAACATCTAGGATCTACAAGGAACTCAAATGTGTCGAAAAGAAAAAAATAAGCAGCCCATTAAAAAGTGGACAAAAGACATGAATAGTCACTTCTCAAAAGAAGAGATACGGGCAAACTACAGACAAATAAAAAGTTGCTCAGCCTCACTAATCATCAGAGAAATGCAAATCAAAACCACATTGATATGCCACCTAACCCCAGTAAGAATGGCCATCACTAAAAAAAAAAAAACAACAACAACAGATGCTGGAGAGGATGAGAAGAAAAAGGAAGGCTTTTACGCTGCTGATGGGAATGTAAACTAGTGCAACCTCTTTGGAAGACAATGTGGTGATCTCTGAAAGAACTAGAATTTGACCTTCCATATGACCCAGCAATTCCCCTATTGGGAATATACCTGGAGGAACTCAAATCATTCTACAAAAAAGATACCTACACACGTATGTCTTTTGCAGCTCTATTCACAATAGCAAAACATAGAACCAAACATGTTGCCCATCGAAGCTGGACTGGATAAAAAAAGTGGTACATATACACAATGGAATGTTTGTAGCCATAAAGCAGGACAAATATATGGACTTGCAGCAACTTGGATGGGTTTAGAGTCTATCATACTCAGTGATCTATCACAGAAACAAAGAACAGAGTACCATATGTTCTCACTCATAAGTGGACCTTGAACAATTATCATAATACTATAAGAAAGGGATTGGCAGAAGTGGGAAACTGCCAGGGTAGGGGGTGGTATTGGCAGTTGAGGGAAACTGCCAGGGGAGGGAGGGGCACACCTCATCAACAAGGGTACCTGCATAATGAACATTTGTATACATAACCCTGAATTGTACCCCACATCTTTAAAATAGAAAAAAAAAATTTAAATAAAAAAATAAAGTTGTGTCGTTACTGCTGGATATCGCATGTGATGTGTTCATAAGTGGAAGCATGCTGTATGAGATGTGTTTGTCACTGTTGCATGTTATGGGATGTGCTTTAACTGGGAATATGCTATATAAGATGTGTGTGTTCAACATTGTTTAAGGTATGTTCATAACTCAGTGCATGTTGTACAAGAAGTGCTTGCCACTATAAGATGTTTTATGCGATGTGTTTGTACATGGGTATATATTGTATGAGATATGCTTTATACTGTTATATTCTGTATGCCATGTGTTGTTCACTGAATGCAAGTTGTATGAGATGTGTCTGTCACTGTTCCTAGGATTATGCAATGTGTTCATAACTAGGTATATGCTGTATAAGATATGTCTGTCACTGTTCCACGTTGAATGCAATGTGCTAATAATGGGGTGCATTTTGTATTTTATGTGTCTGTCACTGTTTCAAGTTGTATTCAGTGTGTTCATAACTGAATGCATGTTGTATAAAATGTGTTTGTCACTGTTGCTTTTGTATGCGATGTGTTCAAAACTGGGTACGTGTTGTATGATATTCGCCTGTCACTGATACACAATGTATGAAATGTGTTTATTTCATGGTGCATTTTATTTGACGTGTCTGTCATTGTCTGTGCTGTATGCAATGTGTTCATAACTGGGTGCATATTACATGAGATGGATCTGGTACTTTGCAAGTTGTATGAAAAGTGTTTTTCACTTGGTGCATGTTGTATAAGATGTGTATGCCACCATTTCACATTGTATGTGATGTGTTCATATCTGGGAGCATGTTGTATGAGATGTGTGTGGCACTTTTGCATGTTATGGGATGTGAATTAACTGAAAAAATGTTGTTCATGACAATGGCAAGCAGGAACAGAATTTGTAATAGCATGAATTTAAGTCAGCAACAGCCAACAACAGAATTTGTGATTAGTGAATTCACATCAGAAGCAACCAGAAACATAATTTGGAATGACATAATTTCACATCAGTGATCACAAATTTAACATGATGCGTGTTGTTCAAGATGTGCTTGTCATTGTTGTACATTGTATGCAATGTGTTCATAAGTGGGTGCATGTTATATAAGATGGATCTGGTACTGTTGCACCTTGTATGCAATGTATTCATATCTGATGTTGTATGAGACATATTTGTCACTAAGGCACATTATGGAGTGTGTTTTAATGGGAATATACTGTATTAAATATGTCTTTCACTATTGCAGATTGTATAAGATATGTTCATAACTTGGTGCAAGTTGTATTTGAAGTTCTTGTCACTTAAGGACATTTTATGTGATGTGTTTATAATTGACTGCATATTGTATGAGATGTGCTTTACACTGTTACACTCTGTATGTCATGTGCTCTTCACTGAATGCATGTTGTATGAGATATGTCTGTCACTGTCCCAGTATTATGCAATGTGTTCACAACTGTGTTCATACTATATAGTATGTGTCATTTTTCCACATTGTATGTGATGTGTTCATAACTGGATGCATGCTGTAGGAGATGTGTCTGTCACTGGTCCATGTTATATGTGATGTGTTAATAACTGGGTGTATGTTGTATGAAATGTATTTGCCACTGTTGCACTTTCTATGTGATGTGTCCATAACTGGGTGCATGCTATATGAGATTAGCCTGTCACTATTGCATATTGTATGGAATGTGTTTTTAACTTTGTGCATGTTGCATTAGATCTGTCTCTCATTGTTTCACATTGTATAATATGGTTCATAAGTGGGAGCATGCTGCATGAGGCATGTTTGTCATTGTTGCATGTTATGGGATGTATTTTAACTGGGAATATGTTATATTAGATGTGTCTTTCACTATTGCAGATTGTTTAAGATGTGTTCACATTGGGCTCATGTTTTATGAGATATGTTTGTCACTGTTGCATGTTATGAGGTGTGTATTAACTGGAAATACGATGTTCACATCAGCAGCAACCATGAACAGAACTTGTAATGACATGAATTGACATCAGTGGCAACCTGGAACAAAATTTGTAATGATGTAAATTCACATTAGTGGTCACAAATTTAACTTAGTGCTTATTGTATGAGATGTGTTTATCAATGTTGCACATTGTATAAAATGTGTTTTTAACTTAGTGCATGCTATAAAAGTTGTGTCTGTCACTATTCCATGTTTATGTGATGTGTTCATATCTGAGTGCTTATTGTATGAGATATGATTAATACCATTAAATTCTGTAAGCCATGTGTTATTCACTGCATGCATGGTGTATGTGATGTGTCTGTCACTGTTTCACATTGTATGTGTTATGCTCATAACTGGCTGCATGTTTTAATTTGTCACTGTTGCACATGATATGCTATGTGTTCATAAGTGTGTGCATGTTACATGAGATGGTTCTGGTACTGTTGAATGTTGTATGAAATGTGGTTTAAATTGGTGCATGTTGTAAGAACTGTGTCTGTCACTTTTCCACGTTGTATGCAATGTGTTTATATCTGTGTGCATAAAGTATGGGACATGTTTGTCACTGTTGCATGTTATGTGATGTGTGTAGGAATATGATGCATTAGATATGTCTTTCATTACTGCAGATTGTATAAGATGTATTCATACTGAGCCTATGGTATAAGATGTGCCTGTCACCACTGCACATAATATGTAATGTGTTCTTAAGTGGGAGCATGCTGTATGAGACATATTTGCCATTGTTGCATGTTATAAGATGTGCTTTAACTGGGAATATGTTGTATTAGATGTATCTTTTACTATTGAAGATTGTATGAGATGTGTTCATAACTCAGTGCAAGATGTATGAGAAGTGCTTGTGACTTTTGGATGTTGTATGTGATGTGTTTTTAATTGAGTGCATATTGTACATGATGTGCTTTATAGTGTTACACTCTGTATGCCACGTGTTCTCTGCTTGCATGATGTTTGAGATGTGTCTGTCACTGTTCCACATTGTATGAAATGTGTTCATAACTGGGTGCATGTTATATGAGATGTGTCTGTCACTGTTTCACATTGTAAGCAATGTGTTCATAAGTGCGTGTTAGTTTTATGAGATATGCATGTCACTGTTGCTTGTATAAAATGTGTTCATAAGTGGGCTCATGTTATATGAGATGAGTCTGATATTGTCGCACATTATGTGAAATGTGTTTTTG
>NW_007260567.1:52261-71582 GCF_000164805.1 Carlito syrichta | reverse complement strand
CTGTTGCACATGATATGCTATGTGTTCATAAGTGTGTGCATGTTACATGAGATGGTTCTGGTACTGTTGAATGTTGTATGAAATGTGGTTTAAATTGGTGCATGTTGTAAGAACTGTGTCTGTCACTTTTCCACGTTGTATGCAATGTGTTTATATCTGTGTGCATAAAGTATGGGACATGTTTGTCACTGTTGCATGTTATGTGATGTGTGTAGGAATATGATGCATTAGATATGTCTTTCATTACTGCAGATTGTATAAGATGTATTCATACTGAGCCTATGGTATAAGATATGCCTGTAACCACTGCACATAATATGTGATGTGTTCATAACTCAGTGCATGATGTATGAGAAGTGCTTGTCACTTTTGGATGTTGTATGTGATGTGTTTTTAACCGGGTGCATATTGTACATGATGTGCTTTATAGTGTTACACTCTGTATGCCACGTGTTCTTCTCTGCTTGCATGATGTATGAGATGTGTCTGTCACTGTTCCACATTGTATGAAATGTGTTCATAACTGGGTGCATGTTATATGAGATGTGTCTGTCACTGTTTCACATTGTAAGCATTGTGTTCATAAGTGGGTGTTAGTTTTATGAGATATGCATGTCACTGTTGCTTGTATAAAATGTGTTCATAAGTGGGCTCATGTTATATGAGATGAGTCTGATATTGTCGCACATTATGTGAAATGTGTTTTTGACTTGATGTGTGTTGTATAATATGTGTCTCTCCCATTGCCACATTGTATGTGATGAGTTCTTATCTGGGTGCATGTTGTATGAGATGTGTTTGTCACAGTTGCATGTTATGGGATTTTTTTTAACTGGGAAAATGTTTTATTAGATGTGCCTTTCACTATTGCAGATTGTATAAGATGTGTTCATAATTGGGTGTGCATGATGTATAAGATGTGTCTGTCACCACTGGATGTTGTATGCAATGTGTTCATAAGTGGGAGCAGGCTGTATGAGATGTGTTTGTTACTGTTGCAGGTTATGGGATGTGTTTTAAATGGAAATATGTTGTATGAGATGTGTCTTTCGCTATCGCAGATTATCTAAGATATATTCATAACTCGGTGCATCTAATACAACATATTCCCAATTAAAACACATTCCATAACATGCAACAGTGACATACAGGTCTTATACAACATGAGCCTAGCAGGGAACACATCGAATACATGGTGGAACAGTGAGAGACACACCTCATGCAACATGCACCAAGTAAAAAATACATTTCATACAACATGCAACAGTACCTGACCCAGCTCATATAACTTACACCCACTTGTGAATCCATTGCATACAATGTGCAATTGTGTGAAACACATCTTATGAAACATGCACCCAGTTATGAACACATCAAATGCAATGTGGAACAGTGACAAGCATGTATTGTATAACTGCACCCAGTTATGAACACATCTCATACCATCTGCAATAGTGAAGGGCACATCTAATACAACATATTTCGAGTTAATACACATCCCATAACATTCAACAGTGATCAACACATCTCATCTAACACGCACCCAGGTATGAACACATCACATACAATGTGGAACAGTGACTAACATATCTCATACAACATACACCAAGTTAAAAACACATTTCACACAAAGTGCAATGGTACCAGACCCATCTCTTATCACTGCTCCACTTTGTATGTGATGTGTTCATAACTTGAGGCATGTTTTGTGAAATGTACTTTTACTTGGTGCATGTTGTATGAAATGTGTCTCTCACTGTTCCACAGTGGTATACAATGTGATCCTCACTGAATGCATGTTGTATGAGATGTGTCTGTCATTTCTCTACATTGTTTGTCAGGCTTTCTTCACTAAATGCATGTTGTATTAGATGTGTCTGTCACTCTTCCACATTGTATGTGATGTGATCATAACTGGGTACATGTTGTATAAGACTTGTTTGTCTCTGCTGCATGTTGTATACAATGTGTTCATAAATTGGTACATGTTGTATGAGATGTGCTTTTCATGCTGCATGCTATGGAATGTGTTCTAACTAGGAATATGTTGTATTAGATGTGTCTTTTACTACAGCAGATTGTAACAAGATGTGTTCATAACTGTTCGTGTGATATGATAAGTGCTAGTCACTGCTGGATATTGTTTGTGATGTGCTTACAGCTGGGTGCATATGGTATGAGATGTGTTTTATACTGTTACACACAGTATGCCAGATGTTTTTCACTGATTTTATGTTTTACGTGATTTGTCTGTCACTGTTCCAAGTAGTATATGATGTGTTCATAACTGGGTGCATGCCGTATGAGATGTGATAGTCACTGTTGCATGTTGCATGCAATTTGTTCATAAGTAAATGCATGTTATATGAAATATATTTTTAAGTTAGTACTTGCTGAATGACATAGGTTTGGTACTGTTGCACATTGTATGAAATGTGCTTTTCACTTGTTGCATGTTGTATAAGATGTGTCTGTCACTGTCCTGTGTTGTATAAGATGTGTTTATAACTGGGTGCATATTGTTGAGACATGTTTTGTACTGTTGCACGTTGTATGAAATGTGTTTTTAACTTGCTGCTTGTTTTATGAGATGTATCTATCATTGTTCCACATTGTATGCAATGTGTTCATAATTGGGTGCATGTTGTATGAGATGTGGTTATCACTGCTGCATGTTATGGGATGTATATTAACCAGGAATACGTTGTGTTATATGTGTCTTTCACTATTGTAGATTGTATAAGATGAGTTTGTAACTGGGTGCAGGTTGTACAAGATGTGCCTGTCACTGTGGGATGTTATATGCGATGTGTTTATAACTTGGGGCATGTTGTATGAAATGTGTTTTTATTTTCACTGTTGCACTTTGAATGTCGTTTGTTCTTAAATAAATGTATGTTGTATAAGTCTCTTTCATTGTTTTATGTTGTATGTGATGTGTTTATAACTGGGTGCATATTGTATGCCCAGGTATGTTGCTGCTGCATGTTATAAGATGTGTTTTAGCTGGGAATGTGCTGCATTCTATTGTATGTGTTTATAACTGGGAATGTGTTGTTTTCTATTGTATGTGTTTATAACTGCATGCCTGTTTAATTAGATGTGCTTTATACTGTTACACTCTTTATACTGTACACTCTGCATGCATGTTGTATAAAATGTGTCGGATACTGTTGCAAGTTATGAAATGTGTTTTTAACTGGGGGCATGTTGTGTAAGATGTGCCTGTCATTGCTGGACAATGTATGCCATGTGTTCATAGCTGCGTGTATGTTGTATGTGATGTGCTTGTCACTGTTTCACATTATATGCCATGTATTCAGAAGTGGGCGCCTATTATATGACATGTGTTTGGCAATATTGCATGTTTTAATGGGCAAATGTATTACATGAGTCTTTCACTATTGTATATTGTATAAGATGTGTTCATGCCTTGGTGCATGTTGTATAAGATGTACCACATATAATTGCACATTCTATATGATGTGTGTATAACTTGGTGCATGCTGTATAAGGTGTGATTTTCACAGTTGCGCATTGCATGCAATGTGTTTATAAGTCGGTGCATGTTATATGAGATGTGTTGGGTACTGCTGCACATTGTATAAATGTGTTTTCATCTTGGTGTGTGTTGTGTGAGGTGAATCTAGTACTGTTGCACATTTTATGTGATGTATTTGTACCTGGGTGCATGTTATAGGACGTGTGTCTGACATTGATGTCCATTGTATGGAGTGTATTTTTATCTTGGTGCACGTTGCATGAGATTGGTCTGGTACTGTTGTACATTGTATGTGATGTGTTTACAACTGGGTGCATGTTACATGAGATGTCTCTGGTACTGTTGCACATTGTATGAAATATGTTTTTACCTTGGTGCATGTTGTATGAGATGGGTCTTGTACTGTTTCATGTTGTATGAAATGTAATTTTCAATCGTTGCATGTTGTATGAGATGTGTTTGTCACTGTTTCACATTGCATGTGATGTGTTCATAACTGGGTGCATGGTATATGACATGTGTTTGTCAGTGTTTTGCTTTCTATGTGATGTATACATAAATGGGTGCATGTTGTATGAGATGTGTTTGTCACTATTGCATGTTATGGAATTGTGTTTTAACTGGGAATGTATTGTATCAGATGTGTCTTTTACTACTTCAGGTTTTATAAGATGTGTTCATAACTTGGTGCATAATGTATAAGATGTGTGTGACATTGCTGAACATTGTATGTGATGAGTGAATACACATAATGGGTACATAATGTATGAATGTGCTTTATAATGTTACATTCAGTAGGCCATGTGTTCTTCAATGATTACATGTTATATGAGATGTGTCTATCACTGTTCCCAGTTGCATGTAGTGCATTCATAACTGGGTGCATGTTGTATGAGATGTATTTGTCATTGTTGCATGCTATGGAATATGTTTAACTGGGAATATGTTACAATAGATAAATCTTTCATTACTGCAGATTGTATAAGATATGTTCAATAACTTGATGCAGCTGTATGAGAAGTGTTTGCCATTGCTGAATGTTGTATGTGATGTGTTTATATCTGGGTAAACATTAAATGAGAGGTGTTTTATGTAGTTACACTCTGTATGCCATGTGTTCTTCACTAAATGCATGTGGCATGAGATGTGTTTGTCACTGTTCCACTTTGTATGTGATGTGTTCAAATCTACAATAGTGAGATACATGTGTAATACAACATATTCTCAGTTAAAACACATCTCATACAATACGCATGCATTGTATTGTATGAGATGTGTTTGTCACTGTTGCACATTGCATGCAATGTGTTTATAAGTGGATGCATGTTATATGAGATGTGTATAGCACTATCGCAAGTTGTGTGAAATGTGTTTTTAATGTGTAGCATGTTGTAAGAGATGTGTCTATTACTGTTGAACATTATATGAAAAGTGTTTTTAACTTGATGCATGTTGAATAAGATGTGTCTTTCACCATTCCAAGTAGTATGTGATGTGTTCATAACTGGGTGCATGTGGTATGACACGTGTTTGTTACACTTGCATGCAATGAGATGTGTTTTAACTGAGAATATGTTGTATTACACATGTATCTCACTATTGTAGATTGTATAAGATGTGTTCATAACTTATTGCATGTTGTATAAGATGTGCCTGTCACTGCTGGACATTGTATGCGATGTGTTCATAAGTGGGTGCATGTTGTATGAGAAGTGTTTGTCCCTTGCATGTTATGGGAGGTGTTTTAACTGGGAATAAGTAGTATTAGATATGACTTTCACTATTGCAGATTGTATAAATTGTGGTCATAACTCAGTGCATGGTGTATAAGATGTGCCTGTCCGGGTGGGTCTCGAACCCACGGGCTCAGGCAACCCACTTGTCTCGGCCTCCCAAAGAGCTGGGATTACAGGCTGAGCCACCGAGCCCAGCTGCCACGGGTTCTAAATAAACATATTTTGTATGAGATGTGTCTGTCACTGTTCAAGTAGTGTGCATTGTGTTCTTAATTGGGTGCTTGTTATATGATATGTGTCTGGTACTGTTCCATTTGTATGCAATGTGTCATAACTGTGTGCTTGTTATATGAGACATTTGCCACTGTTGTACATTATATGCAATATTTGCATGACGTATTGCATGTTGTATGAAACAGTTTAATAACTTGGTGCATGTAGTATGTGATGTGTCTATCACTGCTACACATTGTATGCCATGTGTTCATAACTGCGTATATGTTGTAAGATATTTGCCTGTCACTGCTGCATGTTATGGCATTTTAAGAAAAACTAGGAACATATTGTATTAGATGTGCCTTTCACATTGCAGATTTAATAAAATGTGTTTATAATTATGTGCAGGTTTCATAAGATATGCCAGTCACTGCTTCATACTGTACACAATTTGTGTATAACTTGGTGCATGTTGTATGAAATGTATTTTTCACTGTGGTACTTTGAATGATATGAGTTCTTAAATAAATGCATGTTGTATAAGAAGTGTCCTTCACTGTTCCATGTTGTATGTGTTTTGTTCATAATCGGGTGCATGTTATATAAAATATTTTTATCACTTTTTTACATCGTATGCAATATGTTCATAAGTGGGTGGATATTATATGAGATATGTCTGGTAACTCACACTTTGTATGAAATATGTTTATAACTGGCTGCATTTTGTATGAGATGTGTCTGTTGCTGTTCCATGCTCATTGTGGGGAGGCTGAGGAGGCCCACTGCAGGGAGACTGAGGAGGCACACCATGGGGAGGCTGAGGAGGTAAGCCATGAATAGGCCAAGGAGGTGTGCCATGGGGAGGCCAAGGAGGCATGCTGCCAGGAGGCTGAGGAGGTATGAAGTGTTGCGGGGATGCCAAGGAGGTGTGCTATGGGGAGGATGAGGAGACATGCTGCAGGAAGTCCAAGAGTCACACTGTGGGGAGGCTGAGGAAGCACACCATGGGGAGTCCAAGGAGATGTGCTATGGGGAGGACAAGGAGGTGCCACAGGGGCCAAGTAGGCATGAGCAAGGTCACCAAAAATTGTGCTGCAGGTCGGCCACAGAAATCATGCCAAGGAGATGCCAAGGAGGTGCACAGTAGGTAGTACAAGGAGACATGCCGCCATGAGGTCAAGGAAGCGCCAAACAGGGAGGGTGAGAACATGCACCATGGGGACACTGAGGAGTGGAGTCATGCTGCGAGGAGGCTGAAGAGGCATGCCATGGGGAGGATGAGGTGGCACATAATGAGGATTCCATTAAGGCAAACCACAGGGCGGCTGAGAGGTATGCTGTGGGGAGTCTGGGAAGGCATGCCATGGGGATGCTAAGACGTCACACCACAAGTGAAGTGGAGGAGACCGTGCCATGGGAAGGCTGAGGAGACATACCACAGGAAGGATGAGGAGGTGTGCCATGGGGAAGCTGAGAAGGCATGCTGCAGAGCCGCTGGAAAGGCATGCAGAGGGGAGGTTGAGTAGATGTGCTGTGGGGATGCCAAGAAGGTGCACCATGGGAAGACCAAGGAGGCACACCACAGGGAGGCAAATGGGGTGCACCACGGGAGGTGCGAAGGTGTGCCACTGGGAGGTTGAGGAGGGAGACCACAGGGAGGCTGAGGAAGAACACTGTGGGGACGATGAGGAGGGATGCCAAGGGAATAATGAGGAGGTGTGCAGCAGTGACACTGAGGAGGCGCACCATGGGAATGCTGAGGAGACATGCTGGGAAAAGCCAAGGAGGAGTGTTGCAGTAAGGGCGAGTAGGCACAGCACACCACCAGAAGGCTGAGGAAGTGGACTGCGGGGAGGTCAAGAAGGCATGGTATGACACGGGGAAGCCAAGAAGGCATGCACAGGGAAGCCATGGCAGCAAGGTACAAGGAAGCTGTGGAGGCATGCCGCAAAGAGGCCGATGTGGCCAAGGAGGCACACTTTGAAGAGTACAAGGACGTATGTCCCTGGAAGGCTGAGGAGGCATGCCATGGGGAGGCTGTGGAGGGGCACCAGGGAACACTGAGGATGTGTGCTTCAGGGATGCCAGGGAGGTGCACTTCAGGGACCATGAGGAGGTGTGCTGTGGTGTGGCAGAAGAGATGTGGTGCACCAAGAGAGGTCAAGAAGGCATGGCACAAAGTGGGGATGCTGAAGAGATGTACTGAAGGGAGGCCATGGAGGCATGTCATGGTTTTGTCAAGGAGGCATGCTACTGGGAGGTTGAGGAGGCATGCCAAAAGGATGCTGTGGAGGTGTGCCATGAGGAAGTTGAGGTGTGCCACAGGAGGATGAAGAGTTGTGCTGAGAGGATGCTGAAGATATGTACCATGGGGAGACTAAGGATGCATTCCATGGGGACGCCAAGAAGGCACACTGCAGGAATGCCAAGGAGGCTTTCCATGGGGATGCCATGGAGGCACACCATGGGAAGGGTGAGGAGCCATACTGCAGGGAGGTCAGGGGGGTATCCCTCAAGGATCCCAAGGAAGCATACCACAAGGATTACAAGGAGACATGCTGCGGTGAGGCTAAAGAGATGTGGCATGTCACAGGGAGGCCTAGGTGCAGCATGATGCAAGAATGCTGAGGTGGCATCATGGTTTCTCTGAGGAGGTGTGACACTGAGAGACCTAGGAGGCATGCCAAGGAGATGCCAAGGAGGCACACCATGGGGAGGCCAAGGCTGTGGGAGGCCACGGAGATAGATCATGGGAACACCAAGAAGGCACGCCATGAGGACGCTGAGGAGGTGTGCCATGAGAATGCTGAGGAGCATTGCAGGAAGACCGAGGAGGCTTGCTGCAGTTTCACTGAGGAGGCATGCCACTGGGAGGTTGAGGAAGCATGCCAAGATTATGCCAAGGAGACATGCCATGGGGAGGTCAAGGAGGCACATCGCAGGAGGCCAAGGAGATGTGCTGTGGGGATGCTGATAAAATGCACCACAGGAAAGACAAGGATGCACACCGTGGGGATGCCAAGGAGGCAAGCCACAAGGTCGCTGAGGAGGTGCACTGTGAAGATTTTGAGGAGGCATGCCACAGGAATGTCGAAGAGGCTTGCCGCTGTGACAACAAGGAGATGCTCTGTGGGGATGCTGAGGAGGGAAGCATGGGGCCACCGACAAGGTACACCACAGGAACATTGAGAAGATGTGCTGCAGAAGGGCTGACAAGGCATGCCAGAGAAACGATGAGGAGTTGCACCGCAGGGATTCCAAATAGGTGCACCCAAAGGGAGGCTGATGAGACAAGCCATGGAGAGGACAAAAAACCATGCCATGAGGAGGACAAGGTGAGCTGTGGTGAGGTCCAGGAGGCATGCGGTGGGGAGGCCAAGGAGGTGTGTCACAGGGAGGCTGAGGAGGAGCAGCAACCACCAGGATGCCAAGGAGGTGTGCTGCAAGGTCACCAACAAAATACACCATGGGGACACTGAGGAAGTGTGCCATGGGGACGCCAAGCAGGTGCGACACAAGGTCACCAAGGAGTCGTGCCGTGGGTTCAACTAGTAGGTGCACTGCACATATGCTGAGGAGGTGCATACAAGGATGCCAAGGAGGCGCACCACAGGAAAGACAAGAAGGTGCACCATGGGGATGCCAAGGAGGTGTGACACAGGGAGTTCAAGGAAGTGCACTGCAGATTCGCTGAGAAGGCATGCCACAGAAAGACTGAGGAGGCACACCATGGAGGCGCAAGGTGGTATGCCGCAGGGAGGCCAAAGAGGCACACTGTGGGGAGGCTGAGGAAGCATACCATGGCAAAGCTGAGTAGGCATGTCATGGGGAAGCCAAGGAGGCACACTACAGGGAGCTGAGGAGGCATGCTGCAGGGACTCTGATGAGGCATGACACAGGGTTGACGAGGAGGCATGACGTGCAGTTGCTGAGGAGGTGTGCCACATTGCAGGGACACCAAAGAGGGACTCCATAAAGATTCCAAGGAAGCACTGCAGGGAAAGCAAGAATGTGTGCCGTGCAGTGGCTGAGGAGGTAAGTCACCAAGGAACACCAAGGAAGTATTCCTTGGAGAGGCTAAGAAAGCATGCTGAAGGGATGGCAATGAGGTGCTTCACGGTTATGTCAAGAAAATATGCCTTGGGATCACCAAGGAGATGTGTGACAGATAGGCCAAGGAGGCACATCATGGGGAGGATGACAAGGCATACCACAGGCAAGCCAAACAGGCCCACCATGGGAATTCTTGGGAGGTGCACTGTGGGAAAGCCAAAGGGGTGTGCCACAGGGTGGCCAAGGTTGTGCTCTGTGTGGATGCCAAGGAGGTACGCTATGGGGATGCAAAGGAGCTATGCCACAGAGAAGCATGGAAGGTGTGCCATTGGATCATTGAGGAGATATGCCACAGAGATGCCAAAGAGGTGCACTACAGAAATGCAGAGGAGGCGTGCCTCGGGGAGCCAAAGAAGTCATGCTGCAGGGATGCCAAGGAGGCACACTGCAGGGACACTGAGGAGGCACCTTGCAGGGATGTGAAGGAGACACACCATGTGGGCACCAACTAGACATCCCACAGTGACACCAAGAAGGCATGCCAGGAAAGGTCAAGGAGGTGTGGCATGCTGCAGGATACCAAGGAGGCATGCCACTGTGACATACAGGAGGTGCTCTGTGGGGACTCTGAAGGAAGCCGAGGGGCTACTGATGAGGTTCATCACAGGAATGCCAAGGAAGTGTGTCACAGAAAGGCAGAGGAGGTTTGACATGGAAATGATAAGGAGACATGCCACGGAGACTCCAATGAGGCATGCTGCAGGGAGGCAGAAGAGGCATGCTGCAGAAAGGATGCAAAGACGTGCTGTGGGAAAGATGAGGAGGTGTGCTGCAGGGAGGCTGAGGAGGAGTGGCATGCTGTGAGGATGCCAAGGAGGTACAACACCGGATGCTAAGGAGGTACGCCACGTGGATGCCAAACAGCCATGCCACAAGGACAAGTCGTGCTGCAAGGCTGCTGTGAAGGCACACTGCATGGACTCCAAGGAGGTGCACCACAATGATGCCGAGGATGCATGCCATGGGAAAGCTGAGATGGTGTGCTGAGCAGAGGTCAAGGCATAGCACAGGGAGCTCGAGGAGACACTCCATGGGGACACTGAGGAGGCACACCACAGGAAGGCTGAGGAGGCACACCAAGGAAACTCCAAGGTGGTACACCGTGAGGAGGCTGAAGAGGCACACCACAGAGAGGCTGGGGAGGTGGACTGTGGGAAGGCTGAGGAGGTACACCACAGGGAACCAAGGAGGTGCACCACAGGGACGCCAAGGAGGCACAGCGTGGAGAGTCTGAGGAGGCACACCATGGGGCTGCCAAGGAGGCATACCATGGGAACACCGAGAAGGCACACTACATGGCTGCCAAGAAGGGAGGCCATTGGGGATGCCGAGGATGTACACTGTGGGGCTGTTGAGGAGGCTTGCCACGAGTATGCAAAGAAGTTGTGGCATGAGGTGGCCAAGGAGGCTTGCCACAAGGACACCAACAAGGTGTTCTGCCTGGTCGCCAAGGAGGCACATCACAGGGATGCTGAGTAAGTACACTGCAAGGACACAAAAAGGTGTGCCACAAGAACACTGAGGAGACATGCCGCGAGAACACCAAGATGGCATGTTGCAAGAACACCATTGGGAGGTCGAGGAGGCATGGCATGGGGAGACCATAAAGGCATGCTGCAGGGATGCCAAAGAGGTGTGCTGTGGTATGCCAAGAAGATGAAGAGCAGAAATGAAGATGCTCACCGTAGGGTTGCTGAAGAGATGCGCTACAAAGATGCCCAGGAGGAGTGCCCCTGGGACGCTCAGGAGGCAAGCAGCAAGGAGATGCGCTGTGGGGGGGCCAAGGAGGCATGCTGTGGGTATGCTGAGAAGGCATGCCATAGCAACACTGAAAAATACTGCAGAGATGCAGAGGATGTGCACCAAGGGATTACCTAGGAGATGCTCTGGGGAAATTCCCAGGAGGTGCACCATGGGGATGCCTAGGGTTCACTCCTCTGGGACATTGAGGTGGTACACCATGGAGATGCTTAGCCAGTGTGCCATGAAGAATCTGAGGAGGCACACCATCAGGGTTCCAAGGAAGCACACCACAGTCATGCTGAGGAGGTGCATTACAGTAATGCCTAGGAGGGGCTCTGTGTGGATGCCAAGGAGGCAAGCCACGGGGCCATCGATGAGACATACTAGAGGAAAGCCAAGGAGGTACACCGTGGAAAGGCCAAGGAGGTGCAGTGCAAGGATACCAAGGAGGTGTGCAGTGGAAGTGCAGAGGAGGTGTGCTAGGGATGGCAAAGATGCATGCTGTTGTGGGTAGGCCGAGAAGGTGCACCACAGTGTGGTTGTGGAGGTGCACCATGGAAAGACTAATGAGATGCTCTGATGAGATGCCCAGGAGGTGTGTCACGGAAATGTTGAGAAGGCAAGCCCTGGAGAGAACAAGGAGGCGTGCCACAGGGAGGTTGAGGAGGCGTGCTGTGCTAAAACCAAGAAGGCATGCTACAGGGAGGACAATGAGGCATGTTCAGGGAAGGTCAAGGAGGTGCACCGCACAGCCACCAAGGAGGCATGCCATGGGAATGCCGAGGAGGCAGACCATGGGGTAACTGGATGAGGGAGCATGCTGTGTCATGAGGAAATGCCAGGAAAGTTTGCAATGGGGATGCCAAGGAGGCACATCACGGGGATCCAGGGAGGTTGATGAGGCATGCCACAGGGAGGCCAAGGTGGTGCACCTTGGAAATGCAGAAGAAGGGTGTTGCAGAGATGTAAAGGTACACCATGGAGAGGCTGAGAAGGCATGTCACAGGGAGAATGAAAAGCTGCTCCATGCAGAGGCCAAAGCGGTACACCACAGAAACGCCAAGGTGGTGTTCCATGGGGATGCTGAGGAGGTGTGCTACAGGTATACTGAGTAGGTTTGATATGTGGTTGCTGAGCAGGCATGCCATTCAGATGATGAGGAGGTGGGCCATGGGGACATTGAAAGATGCATACCACAGGAACACTGAGGAGACATACTGCAGAAATGTCAAGGAGGTTGCACCATGGGGAGGCAAAGGAGTCATGATGTAGGGATGCTAAGGAGGCATGCCATGGGGATGCAGATGAAATGTGCTACAGGAATGCCAATAAGGCATTCCTCCAGAACACTGAGAAGGCATGCTGCCAGAATGCCAAGCAAGAACATCATGGAAGGTCAAGGAGGTGTGGTGTGGTGTTCTGTGAGGATGCTGAGGAAGCAAGCCACAGGGAGGCCAAGAAGGCATTCTCTGGGAACACCGAAGAAGCATGCTGCAGGAATGCTAGGAGGCACGCTGCTGGGAGGCTGAGGGGTGTGTCACAAGGAGGCTGATGATTCATGCCTTGGGGAGACTGTGGAGGCATGCTGCAGGGATGCAGAAAAGGCATGTTATGTGGCAGGAATGCCAAGGAGGCACACCATGGGGAAGAAAAGGAGGTGTGCTGCAGGGAAGCCATGGAGGTGGAGAGGCCAATGAGGCACACTGTGGGGATGCCAAAGGGATGCACTGCAGGGAGGCCGAAGAGGCACGCCATGGGGAGGCTGAAGACATGCACTGCAGGGAAGTCAGCGAGGCACATTGTGAGGAGGTCAGGGAGGCATGCTGTGGGGATGGCAAGGAGGCAAGCCACAGGGACATCAAGGAGGTGTACTGTGTGTTCATCAAGGAGGCACACCACAGGGTGGCCAAGGAGGTACATCACAGGAATGCCAAGGAGGCATGCCATGGGAAAGCTTATGAGGCACACTGTGGGGATGCCAAGGAGATATACCATGGGGTCGCCAAATGGTGTAATGCAGGAATGCCAAGAAGGTGAGTCACACTGCTGGGATGCTGAACAAGCACTGCGCGATGATGTCAAGCAAGTGTCATGGGGAAGCCAAGGAGCTCTTCTGTGGGGCCACCAAGAAGGCATGTCATGGGGAGGCTGAAGAGGCATCCTGTGGGGATGGTGAGTTGCTCTGCCGGGAAGTCGTGCACCACAGGAATGCCAAGGAGGTGTGCCATGGGGAGGCTGAGGGGTATACTGCAAAAAAAAAAATAAAAGAGCAGGTGTGCCATGGTGAGGCCAAGGAGGTACACTGTGGGGAAGTCAAAGAGGCATGCCATGGGGTGGCAAGAAGTCACTCTGTGGGGCTGCCAAGGAGATGTGCCATGGGGATGCCATGGAGGCATGTCATAGAGAAGCAGAGGAGGTGCATGATGGGGTCGCTGAGAAAAAGCACCGTGGGAACACTGAAGATTCGCACTATGGGGACACAGAGGAAACATGCCGCGGGGACACTGAGGAGGCATACCAAGGGAAACCAAGGAGACTCACCACGGGGAGGCGGAGTCATCACACTGCAGGGTTGCCAAGGAGGTGCACTGCAAGGGTGCTGAGGAGGTGTCCCATAGGGATGCAGAAGAGGCATGCCATGAGGACACTGACTAGGCACACTGCAGTGATGCTGAAGAGGCACACCACCGGGACACTGTGGAAGCATGTCGTGAAAGGCCAAGGAAGTGTGGTGGGCCACAAGGACACCGAGGAGGCACTGAGGAGGCACGCCACAGGAATGCTGAATAGGCACACCGCGAGGATGCCTGGGAGGCAAATCGTGAGGAGGCCAAGGAGGCATGCCATGGGAAGGCTGTGGAAACATGCCACAGGGATGTCAAGGATGCACATTGTGCTATGGGACGCTGAAGAGGTGTGCCATCAGGAGGACTAGGAGATGTTCCACAGAGAGGTTATGGAAGTGGAGAGACCAAGGAGGCACACCATGGGTATGCCAAAGTGGTGCACTGTGGGCAGGCCAAGAAAGAGACATTTTCCAGGAGGCCCAGGAAGCATTCCATGGAGAGTATGTGGAGGCCACAGGGAGTCTGAGGAGCCACCCCACAGGGACTCCAAGGAGGTGCTCTATGGGGAAGCCGAGGAGACGTATCATACAGATGTCAAGGAGGGGTGCCATGGGCACACTGAAAATGCATGCTGCAGGATGCTTAGGAGGCATGCCGTGGGTTTGCTGAGGAGGTGCACCATGGGAATGCCGAATAAGCATTCCCCGAGGACGCCAAGGAAATGCCACACAGAAGTCAAGCAGATGCTCCATGGGGTCGCTGGGGAGGTATGCCGTGGTAAGGATGTGTAAGAATGCTACAGGGAGGCTGAGGAAGTGTATCACGAGGACAGCAAGGAGGAGTTCTGCAGGGATGCCAAGGAGGTGTGCTGCAAGAACGCCAAGGAGGTGTACTGTGGGAGGCCAAGGAGGCATGCCCTGAGGAGAATGTGGAGGCATGACACATAAGATAATGATGCATCTCAGCACCACGGAGTGGCTGAGGAGGTGTGCTGCGAGGATGCCAAGGAAGTATGCCATGGGGAAGCAGAGGAGGTACATTATTGGGTTTCTGAGGAGACGCACCACAGGGATGCTGAATTGGCATGCATTGGGTTCACTGAGGATGCATGCTGCAGGGACACTGAGGAGGTGTCACTGGGATGCCAAGGAGGTGTGCCATGGAAAGACTGAGAAAATGAAGTATGGGCAGGCTGAGGAGGTGTGCCATGGGGATGCCAAGGAGGTGCACCACAGGAATGTCAAGGCAGCATGCTTCAGAAAGGCTGAGAAAGTGCTATACAGGGATGCTGAGGAGTCGCACTATGGAGAGACAGATGAGATGTGCCGAGGAAACGCCGAGAAGGCATGCCACATCATGGCTGAAGAGGCACACCATGGGGAGGCTGAGGGCGTGCCCTGTGGAAATGCCAAGGATGTATACTGCGGAGTCACTGAGGAGGCACAGCTTGCCACCAGGACGATGAGGAGTTATGCCACAGGGGCAATGAGGAGGCATGCTATGGGGATGCTGAGGAGGTGTACTGCAGGAAGACCAGGGAGGCATGGCACAGGGAGCTCAAGGAGGCTTGCTGCAGGGATGTTCCCACCATGGGAATGCTGAAGAGGCACTCTGTACAGATGGCAAGGAGGCGCGTTGCAGGGATGATGAGGAGGTATGCTGAAGGGAGGTCAAAGAGGTGGGCAAAAGAGGCCGAGGAGACATGCCGCAGGGAGGCCAAGGGAGCATACCATGGGGAGGCTGAGAAGGCGTACCATGGGGAGGCCAAGAAGGTGCACCACTGGGAATACAAGAATGCGCAGTGTGCTATGTGAAGGCCAATGGGCACACTGCGGAGAGGCTGAAAAGGCATGCCATAGGGAAGCTGAGAAGTCATGTTGTGGGGACACTGAAGAGGCATGCCACGGGAAGGCTGAGGAGGTGCATAGCAGGGATGATGAGGAGGTGCACTGCGGGGAGGCTGAGAGGGTGCGCCATGGAGAAGCCAAGGAACTATGCCACAGAGAGGCCAAGGAGGTGGCCCATGGGGAGTATGAGGAGACATGCCACTGGAAGGCTGAGAAGAAGCATTTCAGGAAGGCCAGAAAGGCACACTATGGGGATGCTGAGGAAGGACACCAGGGGAATGCCATGAATGTGCACCATAGGGACGCTAGGGGGCACTGGGGAATGATGAGTATGCACACCATAGATATGAAGAGGAGGTGTACTACAGGGACGATGAGGGTGTGTGCTGTGGGGATGCTGAGGGGCATGTCGTGGGAGCGCCAAGGTGTACCATAGGGAGACTGGGCAGGCACAGCAAAATGCAGGGACTGTGAGGAGGTACACCATGGGAAAGTCAAAGATGCTCACTGCAGGAAGCCCAAGGAGGCGTGTTGTGGGGTGTCTGAGGAAGTGTGCCGTTAGGAGGCTGAGGAGGCATGTCATGGGGAGGCTGAGGAGATGCACCACAGGAAGGCCAATGAGATGTGCCATGAGCACTACAAGGAGGCATGCCGCTGGGACACCGAGGAGGCTGAGGAGGTATGTCGATGAAACATACCTCCTCAGCATCCAATGAGGAGTCACACCATGGGGGGACAGAGGAGGTGTGCCATGGGGAGGCCAAGGAGTCATGCTGTGGGGATGCCAAGGAGGAGTGCTAGGGGGATGCTGAGTATGTGCACCACAGGGGCATTGAAGAAGCATGCTGCAGGGATACCGGGGAGATATGCCACACCATGGGGACACCAAAGAGGTGCTCCATGGAGACAGCGAAGAGGCATGATGCAAAGAGACTGAGGACACATGCCATGGGGAGGTTGAGGAAGTACACTGTGGGGAGGCCAAAGAGGGCCACATGGGAAGGCCAAGGAGGCTCACAGCAGGAAAGTCGAAGAGGCACAATGCTGGGTGTTCAAGGAGGCACGTCACAGGGGAGGCTGAGGAAGTATGTCATGGGAAGGCCGAGAAGATTCACCACAGGGAGGATGAGGAGATGCACCATGGGCAGTACAAGGAGACGTGCTGCTGGGATGCTGAGGAGGCACCCAGGGAGGCCAAGAAGGCACACCATGAGGATGCCATGGAGGGGAACCGGGGAAATGCCATGAATGCACACTGCAGGGACACTGAGAAGGCATGCCATGAGGACACTTAGGAGGTGCACCACAGGGATGCCAAGGAGGCATGCCACGATGAGGCTGAGAAGGTACAGCACTCCATGGGGATGCAGGGGAGGTGCACCATGGGGAGACCAAGAAAGCACACTGCAGTGTCACCTGAGAAGTGTGCAACAGGGAAGTTGCAAATGTGTCCAAGGACATGCACCATGGGAGGCTGAGGAGATGTGCCATGGGAAATGTAAGGAGGCGCACTGCCAGGAAGCTGAGGAGGCACACTGTGGGGAGGTCAAGGAGGCACACCATGGGGATGCATGGTGGGATGCCAGGGAAATGCCATGGATGTACACCACAGGGACAGTGAGGAGGTGCACTGTGGTGGTGCCAAGGAGGGGCGCCAGGGGTATGCTGAGGATGCATGCTACAAAGATGCCAAGGAAGGATACCACGGGATGCCAAGGAGGTGTGCCGCAGTGTCACCAAGGGGGTGCGTGTGGGGATGCTAAGGATGCATGCCAAAGGACCGCCAATGGGGCACACTGTGGGGATGCTGAGGAGGCATACCGCAGCAAGGTTGAAGAGGTGTGGTGCACCATGGGAAGACTGGGGAGATGCAACATGGGTAGGCCGAGAAGGCATGGTGCAATGCAGGGATGATGAGGAAGTGTGCTGCAGGGAGGCTAAGGAGACACAGCACAGCGAAGCCGTGGAGGCATGCCACTGGAAGGCCAAGAAGGCATGTCAGGGGGACGATGAGGAGGTGTGTTGCCAGGAAGCTGAGGAAGTATATCACGGGGAGGCCGAGGAGGTGTGTCACAGAGACTTTGGAAAGCGTGCCACATGGTCACTGTGTAGGTACACTGTGAAGATGCAGAGGAGGCACACTGCAGGGATACCAGGGGGGCATGTCAAGGGTTTTCTGAGGAGGTGGACTGTGGGGATGCTGAAGAGGTGTGCGACACCACAGGGATGCTGAATAGGTGCTCCACGGGGACAGTGGGGAAGTGTTCTAAGTGAAGGAGGCCAAGGAGATATGCAACAGGGAGGCTGAAGAGGCATGCTTTGGGGAGGTAGAGGAGGCACACTATGGGAAGGCTGAGGAGGTGCACCATGAAGATGTCGAAGAGGCATGCTGTGGGGATGTCAAGGAGGTGCATCATGGGGTCGCTGAGGTGGTATACCACAGGGATGCTAAGGAGATGTGCCACACCATGGGGATTCTGAACAGACACTCTGTGGGGTTGGCAAGCAGGTGCTCTGGTTGGAAGTCAGCCAAGGAGGTATGCCACAGGGAGACGAAAGAGGTGCACAGCGATGCCAAGGTGTACCTCTAAGGAGGCTCACCATTGAAGGTTGAGGAGGTGTTTCATGAGAAGGCCGAGGCTGCATGCAGTGGGGTGTCTGAGGACGCGCACTGTAGGAGGCCTAGGAGACATGACATGGGGAGGCTGAGGAGATGCACCTCAAGGAGGCTGAGGAAGCGTGCCGGGGGAAGGCCGGGGAGATGCACCATGATGACGTTATGGAGGCGCACTAGGGAAATGCCGTGGATGCCCACCATGGGGATGCTGAGGAGGAATGTCGTAAGGATGCTGAGGAGGCGCAATGTGGGGATGCCAAAGAGGCATACTGTGGTGAGGCCATGGAGATATGGTGCATCACGGGGAGGCAGAGAACACGCACCATGAGAAGGCATAGAAAGCAAGCCGCAGGATTGCCTACGGGGTGTGCCACAGGGAGGCTCACGAGTGCAATGTGGGGAGGTTGAGGAGGCACACTTGCGGAGGCCGAGGAGGCATGCTGCAGGGAGGCTGAGAGGCACAGCATAAGGTTGACAAAAAGGCATTTCTTGGGGAAGCTGAGGAGACACAGTGAGGGGATAATGAGGAGGTATGCCATGGGATTCTGTGGAAGCATGCCATGGGGAGGTCGAGGAGGTGCACTGCAAGAAGGCTGTGAAAGTATGCTGCGGGTAGGCCCAGGAGGCATGCTGAGAAGGAGAGATGCACAGTGGTGATGCCAAGGAGGCATGCCATGGGGAGGACAAGGAGACGTGCCACAGGGAGGTCAAGGAAGCGTGTCGCAGGAGGTCGAGGAGGCGAATCACAGGGATGCTGAGGAGGTACACCACAAGGAGGCATGCCATGAGAACACTGAAGAGATGTTCCTTGGAAATGCCAAGAAGGCATGCTGTGGAGATGCCAAGGAGGCATGTCATGGGGTCACCGAGGAGGCAAGCTGTGGTCATGCTGAGGCAGCACACCACACAGCAGGGAGGCTGGAGAGGGACTCTGAGGGAATGGCAAAGATGCGTGCCGTGTGGAGGCCAAGGAGGCACAA
>NW_007260567.1:41741-52241 GCF_000164805.1 Carlito syrichta | reverse complement strand
CAAGGAGGCATGCCATGGGGAGGACAAGGAGACGTGCCACAGGGAGGCCAAGGAAGCGTGTCTCAGGAGGTCGAGGAGGCGAATCACAGGGATGCTGAGGAGGTACACCACAGTGTACCACAGTGGGGATGCCAAGGAGGCATGCCATGAGAACACTGAAGAGATGTTCCTTGGGAATGCCAAGAAGGCATGCTGTGGAGATGCCAAGGAGGGGTAACCGAGGAGGCAAGCTGTGGTCATGCTGAGGCAGCACACCACACAGCAGGGAGGCTGGAGAGGGACTCTGAGGGAATGGCAAAGATGCGTGCCGTGTGGAGGCCAAGGAGGCACAACATCGGTAGGCTGAGGAGGCATGCTGCAGGAAGGCCGAATAAGTGCACCATGGGAAGGAAGAGCAGGCTCATGGCAGGAAGGCTGTGGTGCAGGTTGCAGAGTGTTTGAAGAGGCTTGCTGTGGGGATGCCAAGGAAGGTCGCCAGATTGATTATGAGGATTTTCCACAGGGATGCCAAAGAGGCATGCTACAGGAACACCAAGGAGGCATGCCACAAGGCCACTGAGGGTGAACACCATGGGGATAGTGAGGAGACATGCCACAACAAAGCTGTGGAGGTGTGGCACAACATGGGGAGACCGAGGAGGCACACCCTGGGTAAGCCGAGGGGCTGCACCACAGGGAGGCCAGGGAGGTGCAACACAATGAAGGGAAGAGCTGTGCTGTGAGAAGCCTGAGGAAGCACGCCATGTGGAGGCCATGGAGGTACACCATGGGAAGCCAAGGAGTCATGCTGCAGGGTCACCAAGAAGGCACACAACTAGGAGGCCCAGGAGACACATCACAGGGAGGCAGAAGAGGCCCACTGCAGGATGCCAATGAGGGGATGCCAAAGAGACACGCTGCAGACACACCAAGGAGATGCACTGCAGGGATGCTGAGAGGAAGGACCGTGGAGACACTGAGGAGCATGTCATAAGGTTGCTGAGAAGAAACACTGCAGGGATGCCAAGGAGGTACACCACACCATGGGGACACCAAAGAGGTGCTCCGTGGGGACAGCAAGGAGGCATGCTGTGAGGATGCCGAGGCATGCCACAGGGAGGTCGAAGAGATGTGCCACAGGAAGGCCAATGAGAATAATGCAGGATATCTTAGGAGGTGTGTCGTGGGGAGGCCAAGGGAGCGTGATGTGGGGGAGGCCAACGAGGTGTGCCACAGTGAGGTAGAGAAGACACACCATGGGGAGTATGAGGAGACATGCTGCCAGGAAGCCAAGGAGGTGCACCATGGAGAGGCTGAGGAAGTGTGCCATGGAGAAGCTGAGGAGGACTACCAGAGAAATGCCACAGATATGCACTGCTGGGATGCCAAGAAGGCACACCATGAGGACACTGAGGAGGTGCAATTCAGGGATGCCAAAGAGGCATTCCATGGCAAGGCTGAGGAGGTATAGCATGCTGTGGGTAATCAGGCTGTGGAGAGGTCAAGAAAGCACTCCATGGGGTTGTCTAAGAGGCGTGCTGTGGGGAGGGTGAAGAGGTATACCATGGGGAAGCTGAGGAGGTGCACTGTGGGGAGACTGAGGAGGCACACCTCAAGGAGACTGAGGAGGTGTGATGCAGGAAAGCCTAGAGGCACAATTTGGGGATGACAAAAAGGCATTCCACAGGGAGGCTGGGGTGGAGCACCAAGATGATGCCAAGGAGGTGTACCACAGAGTGTCTGTGGAGGCTTGCCATGGGGAGACTGAGGAGGTGCACCACAGAGAGGCTGAGGAGATTCACCATGGGGAGGCCGAGGAAGTGTGCCATGGGAAGACTGAGGAGGTGTGCAGTGGGGAAGATGAGGAGGCACACTGAGTTGAGGCCAAGGAGACACAGTGCACTATGGGGATGTTGAGGAGGCACACCATGGGGAGGATGAGGAGGCCTCCTGCAGGTAGACCGAGGAGTCATGCCATGGGGGGGGGCAAGGAAGTGAATCATGGGGAGGCTGAGTAGGTGCCCTGAGGAGCTGCTGAAGGTTCATACTATAGGGATGCCAAAGAGGCATGCCATGGGACGCCAAGGAAATGCACTATGGGGACACTGAGGAGACACGCCACAGGCATGCCACAACGACCACAAGGAGGCATGCCATTGGTACCCCAAAGAGATGTGCAGTAAGAACTCTGAGGAGGTGTGCCACAGGGACACCAAGAGGCATGCTACACTGCAGGGATGATGAAGTGGTACTCCATGGGATGGTGAGAAAGTGTGCTGCAGGTATGATGAGGAAGTATCCCACGGGGAGGCCAAGGAGGTACGCCATGAGAAGGCTGAGTAGATGCGCTTCAGGAAGTCTGCATGGGGAGGCAGAGGAAGCACAACACAAGAAGGCCAAGGATGTCCAGCATGGGATGCCGAGGATGTGTCACTGGGACACCGAGGAGTCACGCCACAAGAAGGCTGAGTAGATGCGCTGCAGGGAGTCTGAGGAGGGATGCCAGGGGGAGGCAGAGGAAGCACAACACAAGAAGGCCAAGGATGTACAGCATGCAATGCCGAGGATGTGCGCCACAGGGACACCGAGGAGACACCACAAGGACACTGAGAGGCACACTGCAGGGATGTCAAGGGGACGCATCATGGGGATGCTGAGGAGGCATGCTGCGGCAAGGCCGAGGATGTGTGGTGCATTGCAGGGAGGCCAAGGTCAAGCACCCCAGAGGCTGAGGTGGTGCACCATGGGGAGGTCGAGGAGGTGTTGTGCAATACAGGGACACCGAGGAGGCATGCCATGGGGAGGCATGGAAGCATGCTGCAGGGAGGCCGAGGAGGTATGCCATGGGGAAGCTGAGGAGGCATGCTGTGGGGAGGCAGAGGAGGGGCGCTGTGGTGAGGACGAGGAAGGCACACCATGGGAAGCCATGGAGGCATGCCATGGGGAGGCTGAGGAGGTGTGTTCTGGGAGGCTGAGTAGGCACACCATGGGGAGCCCGAGGACTCACCAAGTTCTGGGGATGCTGAGGAGGTGTGCTGCACGTTGGCCAAGGAGGCATGGTATGCTGTGAGGATGCTGAGGTGTCATGCTACTGGAAGGCCAAGGAGACGCAGTGCAGGAAGGTCATTAAGGCATACCATGGGGAATCCAAAAAAGCACACCACAGGGTCACTAAAGCAGTGTGTCACTGGGAGGCCAAGGAGATGCACCATGGGGATGATGAAGAGGTGTGCCACAGAGAGGCTGAGCAGGTGCAACACGAGCAGGCTGAGAAGACACACTGCAGGGAGTCAGAGGAGGCACACAAGGAGGCCATGGAGGAATGCCATTGGGAGGCCAAGGAGCTGTACCTTGTGGAATCCAATTATGCACAGTACATCATGGGGGCTGAGAGGTGTGCTGTAAGGATGCTGAGAAGGTATGACACAAAATTGTGTGGTGGCCAACCACCGGGCTGCTGAGGAGACACACCATTAGGAATATGAGGAGGAGTACTGGGGGAAATAGAGGATGTCTGATGCAGGGATGCCGAGGAGGCATGCTGCAGGGATGCAGAGGAGGCCCAGGTGGCATGGCGTGCCACGGAGAGGCAGTGAAGACACAGTGTGTCTCATGGAGGCTGAGGAGGCATGTGGCAGGGACTGAGGAGGCACACTGCAGGGAGGCCAAGGAGCACAGTGCGCTCATAGGATGCTGTGGAGGTGCAACACAGGGAGTCTGAGGAAGCACACCATGGGGAGGTCATGGAATTGTGCCACAGGGAAGGCAAAAAAGTGCACCACAGGGTCACCAAAGAAGCATGACATGGGGAGGCCAAGGAGGTGCACCACGGGGATTTTGAAGAGGAACACTGAGGAGCTTGAGAAGGCATACCACAGGGGAGGATGAGGCGATGTACCATGGGAAGGCCGAGGAGGCACTCTGTCAAGAGCATGAGGAAACATACCACAGGGAGGCCGAGGAGTTGTACCTCTGGGAGGATGAACAGGCACATCACAGGGACAACAAAGGGGGGCACTGGGTGGATATCAAGGATATGCGATGCAGGGACACTGACGAGGGGAGCTGTTAGCATGCAGAGGAGGCGTAATGCAGTGACGACAAGGAGGCATGCTGCCAAGATGCCAAGGAGCCGTGAGGAAGTGCAACGTGCCAATGAAACAACAAAGAGGCACAGAAACATGGAGGAGGCATGCCATGGGGAGGCTGAGGAGGTGTGCCATGGGGAGGCCAAGGTGGCATGTTACTGGGAGGACACGGAGATGCACTGAGGAGACACTGTGGAGGTATGCTGTGGAGCCACGACGAGGCTCACCAGGGTGGCTGAGAAGGTGCACTGCAGTGAGGGCAAGGAGACACTCCTTGGGTAGGCTGAGAAGGCACTACCCATGTGGCACTGGGGGCCAAGAAGGTGTCCTGCAGGGATGTCTAGAACATGCGCTATGGGAAGACTGTGGAGGCACACCACAGGGGGACCAAAAGTTACACCATGGGGTCGCCAAAGAGGTGTGCCACGGGGAGGCTGAGGAGGCATGCCGTGGGGATGCCGAGGAAATATGCCACAATGAGCGCAAAGAGACGTGTCACTGGGTGACTGAGGAAGCACTCCACAGAGGCCGAGGAAGCACTCCACAGAGGCCAAGGAAGCACTCCACAGAGATGCTGAGGAGGCATGCTGAATGAAGCTATAGAGGCAAGCCATGGTGAGACCAAGGAGACATGCCATGAGGTGTGGAGGATGTGTGCCATGGGGAATATGAGGAGGTGACCCACTGGGACACTGATGTGGGGTGCTGGAGAAATGCCAAGGATGCATGCCACAGGGTCGCTGAGTAGGCACACTGCAGGGAGTTTGAAGAGGCATGCCACGAGTATGCCAAGGAGGCATGCCATGGTAAAGTCACGGAGGGGTGGTGTGCGGTGGGAAGTCCGAAGAGGTGTGTCATAGGGAGACCGAGGAGGCACACAACAGGGAGGCCAAGAAGGTGTGTCACGCTGCAGGCATGATGAGGAGGGGTGCTGTGGGGAGGCCGAGAAGGCACGCCACAAGAAGACTATGGAAGCTTACCATGGGGAGGTCAGGGCGGCATGCTGCATGGTCGTCGAGGAGGCACACCACGGGGATGATGGTGAGGCATACTGTAGGGATGCCAACAAGCCAAACCACAGGAAGGATGAGGAGGTATGCTGTAGGGATGCCAAGGAGGCACACTACAGGGAGACCGAGGAAGGATGCCATGGTGAGGCTAAGGAGGTGTACTAAAGTTAGGCTAAATAAGCATGACATGAGGACAACAAGGAGGTGTGCCACGGGAGTGCCAAGGAGGCATGCCACTGTGATGCCAAGGAGGCAGACTGCAGATACGTTGAGAAGGCATGCCACATTGCAGACGCTGAAGCACTCTGCAGGGACATCAATGAGGTGTGCCATGCAGCCATCAAGGAGGCGTCCTGCTGAAACAGAGAGGAGGAACACCCAGGGAGGCTGAGGATGCATGGCATGGGGAGGCCAAGGAGGCATGCCACGGGAAGACTGAGGAGACATGTTGCAGGTTTGCCAAAGAAGGGTGCCACAGGGATGCAGAGGAGGCATGCCACAGGTTTGCCAAAGAGGCACACTGCAGGGACACCAAGGAGGTATGTCACAAGAATTTCAAGGGGATGCACTGCAGGGATGCCTGGAGGAGGCAGGGACCTGGAGGAGGCAGGTCATAACACAGGGACAAAGAAGAGGTGATCAACGGGAATGCCAAGGAGGCACACCATGAGGCCGCCAACGATGCATGCTGTGGAAGCAACCAGGAGGCATGCTACAGGCAGACCAAGGAGGTGTGGCACTGGGGGTCAACAAGGTGCACTGCAAGTACACCTCAGAGGCATGATGGTGGACACAGAGGAGGTGTGCAGTGTGCATGCTGAGGAGGTATGCCACAGCGTGGCCCAAGAGGCATTCCACAGAGTTGCTAAGGAGGTGCAGTGCACTACAGAAATGCCAAGGAGGCACGCCATAGGGATAATGATGAAGCACCCTGCAGGGACACTGAAAAGGCATGTGGGGGGATGCAGAGAGAGCACACAGTGTGACGCCAAGGAGGTGAGCCATGAGATCACCAAGGAGGTGCACTGGGGGCATGCCAACGATGCATGCTAAAGTGACAACAAGGAGGAATGCTGCACAGAGGTGTGCCACAGTGGTGCCAAGGAGGCACGATGCAATGAAGCTGAGGAGGCACACAATGGGGAGGCCAATGAGGTGTACCATGGGGTGGCCAGGGAGGCATCTGTGGGGAGTACAAGGAGGTGTGCCACCAGCAGGCTGAGGAGGTGTGCCACAGGGAGTCAAGGAGGTGCATCACAGGGACACCGATGAAGGGCACCGAGGGGAAGCTGAGAATGCATGTTGTGGGAACACCAAGGAGACACACAACAGGGATACTGAGGCGGCAAGCCACAGGGATACTGAGGAGGCGCACCATGGGGATGCAGAAGAGGCGCTGCAGTGAGGCAGAAAAGGCGTATGGCAGGGGTGCCAAGGAGGCTCACTATGGGAAGGCTGAGGCAGTGTGCCACAGGCAGGCTGAGGAGACATGCCGTGTAGAGGCAGAAGGGGCACTCCGTGGGGAGTATGAGGAGGCATGCTGCAGGGATGCCAAGGAGGGTACCAGGGAAAACTGAGGATGTGTAATGCAGGGATGACTAGAAGGTGCAGTGCCAGCACACCGAGGAGGTGTGCTGCATGGTTACTGAGGAGGACTGCCACGGTGATGCCAAGAAGGCACTCCATGGGATCGTCAAAAAGGTGCACCCCAGAGACACTAAGGAGGCATGCTGTGGAAAGACTGAGGAGGCACGCCACAGGGCTGCTGAGGAGGCATGCCATGAAAACACCAAGGAGACATGCTGTGGGGTGGCTAAGGAGGCATGCCATGGGTAGGTTTGGGAAGAGCACCATGGGGAGGCTGAGGAGGTGCACCATGGTGTGGCCGAGGAGGCATGCTGCAGTGAGACCAAGGCGACATGTCACACAGAGACCAAGGAGGTGTGTCAAGGAGACACAGAGAAGGCATTCCGTGGGGAGGCCAAAGAGGCATGGCAGGCTGCAGGGATTTCAAGGAGGCATGCTGCCAGTGAGGTCAAAGAGGCATGCCAAAGGGAGACTGTGGTGCCACGCTGCATACAGGCCAAGAAGGAATGTCGTGTGGTCACTGAAGAGGTGTGCTGCGGGGAGACTGAGGAGGTGCACCACAGGGATGCTAAGGAAGGGTGCTGCAATGAAGTTGAGGAGGCATGCCACAGTGAGGCTGAGGAGGCATGCTGCAAGGAGGGAGAGGAGGCACACCGTGTGGAGTATGAGGAGGTGTGCTGCCTTGATGCCGAGGAGGTACACCAAAGCGATGCCAAGGATGTGTGCCATAGTGATGCTGATGGGGTGTGCTGCAGTGAGGCCAATGAGGCATGCCACGGGGAGGCTGTGGAGACACACTATGGGGAGACAGATGAGGTGTGCTGTGCGGCAGCTGAAGACGTGTGCTGCGGGGAGACTGATGTGGAGCAACATGGGGAGGCTGAGAAGGCATGCCACAGGGAGACTGATAAGTGCACCGAGGAGACACTGAAGAGATGCGCCATCGGGAGACTGAGGAGACATGCCACAGAGAGTCTGAGGAGGCTCAGTCAGGAACACTGATCAGGTCGGCCATGTGGACACTGAGGAGGCATGCCATGAGGAGTTTGAGGAGGTGCTCCAAGAGGAGACTGATGAGGCATGCTGAATGCCGGAGAGGTGCACTACAGGGAGGCCAAGGAGGTGTGCCTGCAGAGGACATGGAGACATTTGCAGAATGGTCATAGAGGCACATTGTGGTAAGGCTGAGGAGGTGTGCCATGGGGGGGTCGAGGAGACTTTCCACAGGGAGATTGATGAGGCACACTATGGAGAGACCGAGGAGTTGCACCACAAGGAGACTGATGAGGCACACCGAGGAGATGGCAAGGTATGCTGTGGGGAGGCTGAGGAGGCATGCAGTGTAGAGGCCAAGTAGGCATGCAACAAGGAAGATGAGGAGGCATGCTGTGGGATGCCAAGGAGGCGCACCACAGGGACACTAAGCAGGTGCGCTGTGGTGAGGCTGATGAGGTGCACCACGGGTTTGTTGTGAATGCACACAGAGGAGATGGCAAGTTCCCATGCTGTAGGGATGCCAAGTAGATGGAGCACACCAGTGGGGGGATAACGAGGGAGCTGAGGCAGCAGCTGAGGATGCTGAGGGGATGCCGAGGAGGTCTGCCACAAGGACACTGAGGAAGCACACCACTAAGAGACTGAGGAAGCAAGTCATGGGTATGCCAAGAAGGCATGCTGTGGAAACACTGAGGAGTACGCCTTGGGTTCGCCAAGGAGGTATGGCAAGGGAAGGCAGAGGAGGTGCACACTGGGATGCCAAGGAGTCGTCCCACAGGGTCGCCGAAGAGGTGCATGGCAGGGACACCAAGGAGGGGCACAGTGGGGAAGTCGAGAAGGCTGGCTGCAGGGAGGCCAAGGACGTGTGACATGGTTGAGGAGGTGAACCAAAGGATGCTGAGTAGGTGTACTGCATAGATGCAGAGGAGGTGTGCTGCAGGGCTGCTGAGGAGGTACATGGCAGAAACACTGAGGAAGCATGCACATGGAAGTACTGCAAGGCGGTCAAGGAGGCACACCACAGGGATGCTAAGGAGGCACACCACAGGGGGGCCGAGTAAGTAGGCTGTGGGTTTGCCGAAGAGGCTTCCAGTGGGTAGGCCAAGTAGGCATGCTGCAAGAATGCCAAGGAGGGTAGCTGAGAGGAGGCTGCGGAAGCATGCCGTGGAGACCATAAGGAGACATGCTGCAAGGATGCTAAGGAGGTGCACCACGGAGTCACAGAGGAGGCAAGGAGGTGCACTGTGGGGTCACCACAGGGATGCTGAGTAAGCGCACTGTGGAAAGGTGGAAAACATGTGCCACAGTGAAGCTGAGGAGGCACGATGCAAGGAGGCCAAGGAGTCACAGCATGGAGAAGTATAGGAGGTATGCCATGGAGAGGCTGTGAAGTCATGGTGTGGAGAGGACAAGAAGATGCACCTCGGTGACGCCAAGGAGGTTCATTGTGAGAAAACCAAGAAGGCACACTGCAAGGGGGCAAAGGATGTGTGCTGCAGTGAGGCTCCGAGGAAGTGCACTGCAGGGAAGCCAAAGAGGCACACCACGGGAAGGTCAAGGAAGCATGCTGTGGAGAGGTATGGAGCAGAAAGACCGAGAAGGCACACCTCAGGGACACCAAAGGCATGCCATGGGAAGGTGGAAAATGCATACCACAGTGAGGCTGAGGAGGCACAATGAGAGGAGGCATGACGTGAAGAGGTCTAAGAGACAAGCCATGGGGAAGCTGTGAAGTCATGATGTGGGGAGGATCACCAGGTGCACCTTGAGGATGTCAAGAATGAATGCTGTAGGGACACCAAGGAGGCACACTGCAGAATGGTTGAGGAGGTTCACGGTGGATAGGGCCAAGAGGCATGCCAAGGAGATGCTGAGGAAGTGCAAGGTGGGGCCAAGCAGTTATGCCATGGGGAGGCTGAGAGGGCTGTGGGGAAATTGAGGAGAAACACCATAGGGATGCAGAGGAGGTGTGCCACAAAAATGCAGAGGAAGCACACCATGGGGATGCTGAGGAGGTGTGCAGTGGGGATGCAGAGGATGCATGCCATGGGGAGTCTGAGGAGGCACAGTGTGAAGCAGGAAGGCCAAGGAGGTGTGCCACAGGGAGACTGAGAAGGCACGCTGTGGGAGTGGCCAAAGAGGCTTGTGGAGGGGAGGCTGAGGAGGCATGCTGTGGGAATGCTGAGGGGGTGCTCAATAGGGAAGACCAAAGAGTCATGCTACAGAGAGGCTGAGGAGGTGCAGTGCACTATGGGCACGCCAAGGAGTCACCCTGCAAGGATGCTGAGAAAGTGCTCCATGGGGAATCTGAGGAGGTATGACACGGGGATGCTGAGGAGGCACTCCACAAGGATGTCGAGGAGGTGTGCTGTGGGAAAGTCAAGGAGGTGCGTCACCCTCCTGGTTTGCTGAGGAGGTGAATCATGAGGACGATGAAGAGACATGCTGAGGGGACACCACGGAGGTGCACTGCAGGGAGATTGAGGAGCTGTGCCACAGGGAGTCTAAGTGGTGCTCGGTGGGGAGACTGCTGAGGTGCCCTGAGGATACACCAAGGAGGTGCGCTGCAGGGAGAATGATGAGGCATGCCAAGAGGATGCCGAAAAGACAAGCTGCAGGGATGCCTAGGAGGTACACTGCAGAGATGCTGTGGAGATGCACCGTGTGGAAACTGAGGAGACATGCTGCATGGACCACGAGGAGGCACACAGAGAGGTCAGCAAGGAGGTGCACTACCTGGCTGGTGAACAGGTGTGCCACAGGGTTGCAAAACAGGCACAACATGAACACACTTAGGAGGTGCACAGTGGGATGCTCAGGAGGCATACAATGGAGATGCC
>NW_007260567.1:26686-41568 GCF_000164805.1 Carlito syrichta | reverse complement strand
ACCAGAGGGATGCCGAGGAGGTGTACCATGGGAATACCAAGGAAGAGCAGCGTGCCGCGTGGATGCCAAGGAGGCACACCATAGGAATGCTGAAGAGGGGCGGTACAGGGAGGGCAAAGAGACAAGGCACAGGGAGGCCATGGAAATGTGTCGCAGGGAAGCTGAGAATGCATGCCACAGGCATGCAAAAGAGGTGAGGCATGGGGAGTCCAAGAAGTTGTGGCACACTGTGGGAACATGGAGAAGGTTTGCCATGGGGAGTTTGAGGAGGGGCACCATGGGAAGGCCAAGGGGGTGCACCACAGGTCCACCCAGAGGGCTAACTGTGGGAATGCTGAGAAGGTGAGCCATGGAAAGGCCAAGGAGGATCAGCGCTGGGAAGCATAGAAGGCATGCCACGGAAACACCGAGGAGGCACATCACCGGGACATGGAGGAGACACGCTGTGAGGAAGTCAAGTAGGCACACTGCAGGGAGGCCAAGGAGGTATCCCATGAGGATGCTGAAGACTCACATCATAAGGACATCAAGAAGGTGTGCTGTGGGGACAATGAGTAGGTGCACCATGGGGACACTGAGGAGACACACCATGGGGACGCTAAGGAGGTGTGCCACAAGTTCACTGAGAAGGTTCACTGCAGGGATGCCAGGGAGACACATTGCAGGGATTTCAAGGAAGTGTGCGGCAGAGATGCCAAGGAGGCGCGATGTGGGGATGCTGATGAGGCCTGTGGCTGGAATGTTGAAGAGGCGTGTGCAGGGAGACTGATGAGGCACACCACAGAGAGCCCAAGGAGACATGCCTTGGGGAGAGCGAGGAGGTGTGTGGTGGTAGTGCTGAGGAGTAAGCCCTGGTTTCACTGAGAGGGCACTCAGGGGACATGCTGAGGAGTCATGCCTCAGGGACACTGAGGAGGTGTGCTAAGGGTTTGTCAAAAAGGTGTGTGCCACAAGCAGGAAGAAGAGGCATGCCATGGGGATGCTGAGGAAGTGCTCCATGCAGGCGTGGAGAAGGTGTGCCGTGGGTTCACCAAAAAAGTGCACCACTAGCAGGATGAGGAGGCATGCTGTAGGGATACTGAGAAGGCATACAACTGGGATGCCAAAGAAGCACACTACGGCGATGCCAAGGAGGCGTGCTCATCACGGGAACACCGAGGAGGCAAGCTGCAGAAAGGATGAGGTGGTGCAGTGCAGGAAGGACTAGGAGTGCACCAAAGATGCCAGTGAAGCACAGCGTGGGGTTGCCAAGGAGGTACACCACTTGTATGCTAGAGAGGTGTGCTCCAGGGACGCTGAAGAGGTGAGCTTCATGGAGGCCGAGGAGGAACACTGCAGGGACACAGAGAAGGCATGCCATGGGCACACTGAGGAGGCACATCTCAGAAATAGCAACAAGGCATAGCATAGAAAGGTCAAGGAGGCATGCAGTGAAAACACCAAGGAGGTTCCAAGGAGGCATGCCACAGGAATACTGAGGAGGCATGCCACGGGGAGTCTGATGTGGCACAGCACGGGGAGGTCAAGAAGGTGCTCCACAGGGAAGCTGAGAATGCGTGTCATGGGGATGTAGAGGAGGTAAGTCGAGATGGGGATGCCGAGAAAGCATGGCATGCTGCCAGGACACCAAGGAGGTGTGCTTCAGGGAGGTTGAGGAGGCATGCTGCAGAGCTGCTGAGGAGGCTCACCACTGGAATGATGAGGAGGCAAGCTACAGAAAGGATGAGAGGGCATGGCGCTGGGAGGCCTAGGATGTGCCCGATGGAGATGCCAAGGAGGCATGCTCTGGGAATGCCCAGGAGGCACGCTATGGAGAAGCCAAGGGGGCAAGCCACAAAAGGGTGTGGAGCATGCCAAGGGCACATTGAAGAGTAGAGTCATGGGCACACCTAGGTCGCACACCACAGGAATGCTGAGGAGGTATGCCATGGGGCCACCAAGGAGATACAACACAGGGACACTAAAAAGGTATGCCACAGGACACTGAGGAGGTTCACCACAGGCTTGATGAGAGGTGTGCCTGAAGTTGTGCTACAGGGATGCCAATGAGGTGCAATGAGCCAAGGGGACACCAAGAAGGTGTGCCTGTGGTGATTCCGAGCAGGCTAACTGGGAACTCCAAGAAGGCGTGCCATAGGGAGGCTAAGGAGGCACGGCACAGGGAGGCCAAGGAGGGGTGTCATGGGAAACTGATGATGAACACCATGAGGATGTGAAGGTGTGACATGAGGAGGCCATAGAGACATGGCTCTCTGCAGGGACGCTGAGGAGGTCCACCATGGGGAGGCCAAGGAGGCATGCCACAGGGAGTATGAGGAGACTCACTGAGAGCCACTGAAGAGGCTCACTACAGTAAGGTCAAGGAGATGCAGTGCAGGAAGTTCAAAGAGGAGTACTGCAGAAATGCTTAGGAGGCATGCCATGGGGAAGCCAAGGAGGCGCACTACAGAAAAGTCAAAGAGACATACTGCAGGAAGGCCAAGGAGGCAAACCACAGGGAGATGAAAGAGGTGTGCCAAGAAGAAGCTGAGGATGCATGCCATGGGGAGGGTAAGAAGGTGCACTGTGGGGTGGCCAATAAGGTACACTGCAGGGAGGTTGAGAAGGTGCACCATGGGGAGGCCAAGGAGGAGCACCATGGGAAGGCACGGGAGACGTGCCATGGAGAGTCCTAAGTGGTGTGCTGTGGGGTGGAAATGCCAAGGAGTCTCGTGGCAGGGAAGCTGAGGAGGCAGGCTACAGGCTGCCAAGGAGGCTCACCACGGGTATGCTAAGGAGGAACATCACGGAAGGAAGAAAGAGGTACAACATGGGAATGCCAAGGAGGTGTGCCACAGAAACTCCGAGGAGTCATGCCACAGGGCAGCCGAGGAGGTGCACCGCGGGGAAATCGAGGAGGTGCAACGCCGGAAGTCCATGGTGATGCACTGAGGGGAGACTGACGAGGTCTCTGAAGATATGCCGAGGAGGTGAGCTGCAGGGATGCTGAGGAGGCATGCCACAGGGAGGCCAAGAAGGCATACTGCAGGGATGCTGAGGAGGTATGTGATGGAGTCTCCAAGGAAGCATGCTATGGAGACACCAGGAAGACATGTCACCTGTTCAGAGAGGAGGCAAGCCATGGGGACACTGAGTAGGCAAGCCACAGGACGCCCAGCAGGAGCACCTCAGGGATGCAAGGAGGTGTGCTGTGAATTTGCAGAGAAGGTGCACCATGGGGACAAAGAGGAGACATGCTGCTAGGATCTCAAGGAGGCGTGTCCCATTGCAGGGACCACAGGGATGCCGAGGAGACGTACTGTGAGGATGCCTAGGAGGTGCACCATGGGGATGCCATGGAAACCTGGCATACCATAAGGAAGCCAATAAGGCATGCCATGGGAACGCTGAGGAGGCATGCCACCACCAGGATGCTGAAGTGACACGGCTCAGGGAAGCCGAGAAAGTTCACTGCAAGAAAGCTGAGGACATGTGCTGTGGAGATGCTGAGGAAGGGAGCCATGGGGAGGCTGAGAAGTTGTGGCATGCTGCAGGGACACCGAGGAAGTGTGCATATAGAGATTGAGGAGGTACACCAAAGGGAGGTGAAGGCAGTGTGCAGAGGGGCCACTGAGGAGGCTTACTGCGGAAATGCCAAGCAGGTGAGCTGCAGAAACAATGAGTAGGCACAGCGTTGGGAAGACTAGAAGGTGTGCCATGGAAATGCTGTGGAAGTGTGCTACAGAGAGTCTGAGAAGGTGTGCCACAAGGAGCACCAAGGAGGTGCTCCGTGGGATGTTAGGGAGGTGCACCACAGTTTTGCCAAGAAGGCTCGGCATTAAAACACTGAAGAGTCATGCTACAGGGATTCCTAAGAGGTGCAACATGTAGACATCAAGGATGCACACCACAGGGACATTGGGGAAGCGCACCAAGGGATACCAAGGAGGTGCACCATGGAAAGGCCGAGGAGGCATGCTGTAGGGACACCAAGGAGGAACACCACAGGGATACAGAGACACCATGGAGGCACACTGCGAGGACACTGAGGAGGTGCATTGTGGGTTTTCTGAGGTATACCATGGGAAACCCAAGGAGGCACACCACAGAAGGTCCAAGGAGGCACACCCTGAGGAGACTGATGTGGCACACCACGAGGAGGCTGAGGAGGCATGCCTCAGGGAGAATTATTAGGTGTGCCAAGGAGACACCAAGTAGTTGTGTCATGGGGATGACTAGGAGGTGTACAGCAGGGAGTCTAAGGAGGCATGCCACGGGGAGACGGATGAGGCACACTGTGAGGAGGTCGAGGAGATGTGCCACAGGAAGATTGATGAGGCATGCCAAGAAGACACGGAGGATGTGCATCACAGGGAGACCAAGGTGTTGTTCTGTGGGGAGGCTGAAGAGGTCTGTTGTGGGGTGTCGAAGGAGCCACACTACAGTGAGACAGAAGAGGCATGGCATGGGGATGCCAAGGAGGAACACTTCAGGGATGCTCAGCAGGGATGCTGAACAGGGATTTTGAGGAGGCCTGCAGTGGGGAGACTAATGAGGTGAACCGCAAGGAGCCCAAGGAGGCTCTCCATGGTTAGATTGATGAGAGAGATGCTGAGGAGGCAAGCCGCATGAAGGTTGTGGAGGCACAACGTCAGTAGGCCAAGTAGGACTGCTGCAGGGCTGCCGAGGAGGCTCACCAAGGGAACACTGAGGAGGCACACAGCAGAAAGGCTGAGGAGGCACAGTGTGTGGAGGCTGAGAGGGCATGCTGTGGAAACACTGAGGAGATGTGCTGATTGGACGGCAAGGTGGCACGCCATGGGGAGACCAAGGAGGTGTGCCCTGGGGAGGCTGGGGTAGCCTGCTGTGGGGAGACTGCTAAGGTGCACCGAGGATATGCCAAGGAAGTGCACTGCAGGGATGCCAAGGAGGCACGCCACAGATGACAAAGAGGCATGTTGATGCCCAGGCGGTGAACCGCAGGGATGCCAAGGAGTAGCATCACAAGGATGCCAAGTAGATGCCCTTCCTGCTCAGCAAGGAGGTGCACTGTGGGGACCCCGAGGAGACATGCCATGAGGACACCAAGGATGCATGGTGTGCCCCAGAAATGCTGTGGAAACAGATCACAGGGAAGACAAGGTGGTGAGCAACAGGGAGGCCAAGGAGGCACACCACAGGGACGATGAGGAGGAATGCCATGGGGAGGCCATGAAGGCATGCCGTGTGGAGGCTGAGGAGGCTTGCCTGCTATGAGGAGGTAGAGGAGACTGAGGAGGTGCAGCATAGGAGTCTGAAGAGTTGTGGTGTGGGACGCCAAGGAGGCACACTGCAGGTGTACCAAAGAGGTACATTATGAGGATGCCAAAGAGAAGCACCATGGGGACAACAATGAGGCACACTATGGGAATAATGAAGGGACGTGCTGTGGGGATGCTGAGGCGATGCCCCTCAAACCCCTCAAGGATGCTCCACAAAGAAGCACCACAGGGAAACCAAGGAGGTATGACATGAGATGCCAAGGAAATGCACTTCAGGGATGCCTACAAGGCACGTGTGCTGTGGTGAGGTGGAGGAGGTGTGCTTTCAGGAGGCCCAGGAGGTGTTCTGCAAGGAAACCAAGGGTGTGCATCAAGGATACTGAGAAGGCTCACCATGGGGATACTGAGGAGACACACCATGGGGATGATGAAGAGGTGTGCTGCCAGGATGTAGAAAATCAAGCTGCAGGTATGATGATTAGGCAAGCCACAGGGATGCAGGGGAGGCATGCTGTGCAGAGGCTGAGAAGGCATGCCATGAGGAGGCCAAGGAGGCACATCATGGTGAGGATGAGGAGGCAAGCTACAGGAAAGCTGAGGAGGTGCACTGCAGGGAGGCAGGAAGGCATGCCAGGGGGACACCGAGGAGGCACGCTGCATGGAGGAGGAAAAGTCAGGTCACAGGGATGATGAAGAGGCTTGCAGAGTGGAGACTGAGAAGGTGCACTGCGGGAAGGCCGAGAAGGTACATCGCTGAAAGGTTGAGCATGTGAGCAGTGGGGAGGCTGAGAAGGTGAGGAGTGGGGAGGCCAAGGAGGCATGTTACAGGGATGCCAAGGAGGCATGCTGTGGGTACCCAGAAGAGGCACATCACAGGGACCCCAAGCAGGCTCATGGCGGTGATGATAATGATACAAGCTGTGGGGATGACAATGAGGCAGGCTGCAATGACAACAAGGAGACGCCCCTTGAGGATGTTGAGGAAGAGTGCCTCAGGGTTGCCAGAGGGCATGATGCAGAAATGCTGAGGAGGCAGACAGCATGGACACCGAGGAGGTGTGCCACAGATACACTGAGGAGACACACTGTGGGGATGTTAATTAGGCATGACATGGAGATGCTGAGGAGGCAGTCACATGTGTGCCATGGTGTAGTCCACAAAGCATGTTGCAGGGATGTCAAGGAGGCACTCTGTAGTGACATGGATGAGGCATGCCTCAGGGATGCTGAGGAGGCACACCACTGAGATACCAAGGAGGCAAGCTGCAAGTAGGCTAAGATGGCACCCTGCGGGAAGACTGAGGAGGCATGTGCACTGAGGGGAGCCAAAGGAGACCTGCCACAGAGAAGCCAAGGAAGTGTGCTGCAAAGAGGACTAGGGGATGCACCACAGGGAGGCTGAGGAGGCATGAACTGCAAAGGACGAGGAGGCCTGCCACAGGGAGGCTGAGGAGGCACACTGCAGGGAAGCTGAGAAGGCACATCTTGGGAGGAAGAGAAAGTGCACTGTGAGAAGGGCGACAAGGCATGCCACATGGAGGCTTACTGCAAGGAGGCCAAGGAGTCATGCCACAGGGACACCAAAGAGGCATGCCACGAGGACGACTAGGAGGCATTCCATGGTTATGTTGAGGAGGCACATCTGAGGATGTCAAGGAGGAGCACCATGGTCAAGACTAGGAGGTGGGCTGCATGAACGCTGAGAAGGTGCACTGTGAGAGTGACAAGTAAGTATGCTGCAGGGAAAATGAGAAGATGTGCAATGGGGACGCTGAGGAGGTGTGCCGAGGGGATGCTGAGGAGGCGCCATGAGGACACTGAGGAGGAAAGGTGTGCAGCCAGGATGCCGAGATAGCACACCAAGAGGATGCTGTGGAAGCATGCCACCAGGATGCGGAAGAGGCATGTCAAGGAGGTGTACCGAGGACACACCAAGGAGGAGCACCTCTGGGAGACTGAGGAGGTGTGCCATAGGAAGTCCAAGGAGTCACACCACCGGGAGGCCAAGTAGGCACACCATGGGGATATCAAGGAGGCACACTGTAGGGATGTCAAGAAGGCACACCATGGGTTCACCGATGAGGTGCACCACAGTGACACAGAGGAGGCATGCTGTGTGGAGGATGAAAAGTCCAGCACCCAACCTGGCACGGTGGCTCACGTCTACAATCCCAGCACTTTGGGAAGCTGATATGAGAGGTTTGCCTAAGCCCACAAGTTCGAGAACAGCCTGGGCAACTTGGCGAGATCTCATCTCTACAAAATTCAAAAATTACCTGGGCGTGGTGGCGCATGCCTGTAGTACCAGCTACTTGGAAGGCAGAGGTGGAAGGATAGCCTGAGCCCAGGAGGTCGAGGCTGTGGTGACCGTGAGTGTGCCACTGCACTTCAGCCTGGACGACAGAGTGAGATTCCGACTCAAAAACAAAAAAAGATAAGTCACTCCATGGCGACGGCAAAGAGCCATGCAATTAAGTGGTCAAGGACGCATGCTGTGGGAAGGCCAAGAAGGTATGCCATGGTGATGCCGAGGCGGCATGCCACTGGGATGCCACTGAGGCATACTGAGGAGACACCAAGAAGGCACATCAGGAGGAGGCCAAGAAGGTGCACCATGGGAAGTCCGAGGAGGCATGTGTCAGGGAGGCTGAGGCGTTGCGCCGTGGGGATACAGAGGAGGTGTGCCGTGGGGACTCCAGAAGGCATGCGCAGGGATGCCTAAAATCGAGCCATGAGGAAGCCAAGGAGGTGCCTAGGGAGGACCCTAAGGAGGCACATCACGGGTTCACTGAGGAGGCAAGATGCAGAAACACCAAAGAGGCACTCAGGGGAGATGCCGAGAAGGTGTGCCAGAGGGCTGCCAAGGAGGGCTCTGTGGGGAGGCCAAGGAGGCGCGGCACACCGCAGGAATGTCAAGAAGGCACGCTGCGGGGTAGTTGAGGAGGCGTACGGTGGGGATGCAGAGGAGGCGCACTGCACAGATGTGTAGGATGAACGCCATGGCGTTGCCGTTGAGGCGTGCTGTGAGTATGGTGAAGAGGTGAACCGAAGGGATACCGACAAGGCAATCCGTAGGGAGGCCATAAAGGTGAGCCGCAGGCAGGCTGAGGAGGTGCACATGGGGAATTTGAGCAGGCGCGCCATGGGGAAGCTGAGGAGGCTCGGCGCGAGCAAGTTGGGAAGGCGTGTCTTGGGTATAACCAGGAGGCGCGAGAGACGCTGAGGAGGAGCGCCAAGGAAAAGCAAATGCGCTGCTAGGAAACAAAGAAGTCGTAAAATGGGGAATCTGAGGAGGGATGCAACAGAGATGCAGAGGAGGAGTGCCTTAAGGACGCCGAGGAGGTGCAGTGCACTGTGTGGTAGCTGAGGAGGGAGACTGCGAGGACGCTGTGGAAGCACGCCGCGGGGAGGCCGAGGAGATGCTCCACATAGAAACCGAGGAGGTGTGCCACGGAGTCGCCGAGAAGACTTGCAGCAGGGATGCTGCGGAGGCATGCCGCGGTGACCTGAGAAGGCGCGTGATGGAGAGAATGAGGAGGCAGCCGTGGAGGCGCCAAGGAAGTGGCTGCAAAGAGGCCATAAAGGCACACTGAAGAGAGGACGAGGATGCGCGCAGTGTGGAGGACAAATAGGCCAGTCGTGGGGGGGTAAAAGAGGTGGGGCGTGGGGAGGCTGAGGAGGCATGCTGGGGTACACCGAAGACGCACACCACAGGATGCCAAGGAGGAGCACCATGGGGACGACGATGAGATGCACTACGGAAACTTCGAGGAGGCATGCCTCAGGGATGCCAAGAAGGAGCGCTGTGAGGACACGGAAGAAGCATTCCTCAGGGGTGTCAAGATGTACCGTGAATGCCAAGGAGGCGCAACACGCTGTGGGAACGCTAAGAAGGCCTGTGGCCGGGAGTCGGAGGAGCCGCATGTGCTGCATGGAGCCCAAGGAGGCGTGCGGAAAGGAGCCCAAGGGTGCATGCCTCCGAGAGGCCAAGGAGACGTGCACTGGGAAGGCTGAGGAGGGTGTCATGGGAAGGCTTAAAAGGTGTGCCTAGGGAAGGCCTAGGAGGCGCGCTAGCCATGGGGAGCCTGAAAAAGCACGTTGCCAGGAGGCGCACCACCAGACAGCCGAGGAGGCACACTGTCAGCACACCGAGGAGGCACACTGTCAGCACACCAAGGAGGCGTGCAGAGTAGACCTCAAGGAGGCGCATCACTGGGAAGCAGAGGAGGTGTGCCATGGGAAGTATGCCACAGGCATATCGAGGAGGTAAACCTTGGGGACGCCAAGGAGGCCCCGCAGAGTCGTCAAAAACCGGTCTGTGAGGACACCGAGGAGACACGATGTGGGATCGTCAGAAAGCACACCACAGGGTCTCTGAGGAGGCGAGCCGCATGAATACGAGGATGCGTGCCGCCGTGTCGCAGACGAGGCAACCACAATGAGGCTATGGGGACGTCGAGGAGGCATGCAAGGTAGTTGCTGGGGAGGCACGACGCAGAAACGCTGAGGAGGCAAGCAGTGAGGACGCCAAAGAGATGTGCAGCAGGAACGTTGAAGAGGTGTGGGGACTTTGAGGTGGCGTGCTGCAGAGATGCCAAGGAGGCACGCCGCGTGGATGCTGAGAAGGCAAGCTATGTGGATACTGAGGATGCGCACAGAGTGTCACCCGTGAGGCATGTGGCAGGGATGCCAAGGAGGCATACCACACTGTCGTGGATGAGGCACACCACAGGGATGCTGAGCAGAAGTGCCACGGGGTCGCTGATAAGACTTTTTGTGGGGAGGCAGAGGAGGCAGGCCGCGGGGATGCCAAGACGGCATGCGGCAAGGAGGCCAAGATGGTGTGCTGTGGGAAGGCCGAGGAGGCGTGTGCACTGAGGGGAGTCCAAGGAGGCGCATAGCAGGAAGGCTAAGGAGGCAAGCCACGCGAACGCGAGAGGTGCGCAGCAAGGAAGCAGAGGACATATGCAACCGGGAGGTCGAGGAGGTGCGACAGGCAGCTGGAAGAGCTAGGAGGCACACCACTGGCAGGCCAAGGAGGCATGGCGAGCTGCGAGGACAATGAAGAGGCGTGCCGCAGCAAGGCTGAGGAGGCGCGCCACCGAGAGGCCAAGATGGACCACTGCGATGTCGCTGAAGAGGCATGCCACAAGGAGGCCTAGGAGGCACGCGGTGGAGAGGCCGAGAAAGCATGCCCCAGTAACTCTGGGGAGTTGTGGCACAGAGAGGCCATAAAGGTGTGCCACGGGGAGGCTGTGGAAGTGTGCCACTAGGAAAACAAGGAGGCGCATCACGAGGTTGCCGAGAAGACACGCCACCAGGACACCAAAGAGGCATGCGAAGAGGCTGCTGAGGAGGCACGCCGCTGGGGCACGACACGCTGTGGGGACGCCGAGCAGACGCACCTCACGGACGCCAAGGACGCACGCTGTGGGTTCCCGAGGAGGCTGCTGCAGGTACTCCTAGGAGGTGCGCTGCACTGCGGGGTTGTCGAAGGGGCAAGCTGCAGGGACACCAAAGTGGCACGCTGGGGACGCTGAGGGGTAGTGCCGTGGGGCGACCGAAGAGGCGCTCCATGGAAACGCGGAGGAGGCATGGCGCAAGGAGGCCGAGGAGGCACAGCACAGGAAGGCCGACAAGGCGCGCCGTGGGGACACTGAGGCGTGGCTCCGGTTGGCTAAGCCGTGCTGCGGGGAGGCCAAGGAGGCAACCACAGGACAAACTAGGATGTATGGCACGATGCGGGAACACCAAGGAGGTGGGCCACAAGGAGGCTAAGTAGGTGCGCCATGAGGAAGCCAAGGAGATGCTCCGTGGGGAGACCGAGGAGGTGCACCGCAGGGAGGCCAAGGAGGAACGCTGCGGGGAGGCTGAGGGGTGCGTCGCTGGGAGGCCAAGGAGGCAAGCCATGGGGACGCCAAGGAGGGGCACGGTGGATTCACCAGGAAGGCGTGCTGCAGGGAAACCGAGGAGTCACGCAGCAGGGACACCAAGGAGGTGCTGGGAGCCACAGGGACGCAGAGGAGGTGCGCCACAGGAACACCTAGTAGGCACGCCGCGGGGACACTGAAGAAGGCCGCAGGGAGTCTAGGAAGGGCACCACAGGGAGGCAGAGAATGCGTGCTGCAGGTAGGACAAGAAGGAGAGACGCAGGGAGGCTGAAGAAGCAAGGTACGCCTTGGGGAGACCAAGAAGGTGCAACAGGAGGAGGCCAAGGAGGCTGCGGAGGCACAGCATGGGAGGGCCAAGAAAGTTTCCTTTCTACACAAAAAATTATCCCAATGTGGTAGTGCATGTCTGTAGTCTCAGCTACTAGAGAGGATGAGGCGGAAAGATCACCTCAGCCCAGGAGGTCAAGGCTATGATGAGCGATGGGCATGCCACTGTACACCATCTGGTTGGCAGAGTGAGGCCCTGATGCAGAAAAATCAAAATATAAAATGAAATAGGTACAAATTGCATCAATATAGATGATGCCATATTTTCTCCAGTGATTACTCAACTGGGGGAGTAATTGGGCAAGTGCTGAAAGAACAGATCAGTCTATATTCTTGTAAAGAGAAAGTTTCAAAGGCCTCTGGGTTAAAAAAATATTTTTATATGTTCAAATATATCACATATTTTTCTGTAATTATATCTGTGCATATATTCAGAAATACAGCAAAACTAAAAAAACACAAACTCACACTTCTGACAGCAGAACTGGAAAATAAAATTTAAAAAGAAGTAAGAAATATGGTATGAAAATTCATCCATTCTATCAGAGGATCACCACTCACAAGGTTATGATAAAAAGCAGTTCAGACCCAGGCTCTGTCACTCAGCCTGTAATCCCATGCTTTGGGAGGCTGAGGTGAGTGGATTGCCTGAACCTGAGGCTTCGAGATCCTCCTGGGCAACATGGTGAGACCTCATCTCTACAATAAATCAAAAAATTAGCCGGGCATGGTTGTGTGTGCCTGTAGTTCCGGCTACTTGGAAGGATGAGGTGGAATGATTGCCGGAGCCCAGCAGGGCGAGGCTGCGGTGGCCGGGAGCAGCCACTGCACTCCAGGCTGGGTGACAAAGTAAGACTCCAACTCAAAAAAAAAAAAAAATTTGTAGGACACAACTAAAAACAGAGCTGAGAATAAACAATCAACATCATTCAAGCAAGCACAAAATGCATACAGTAATCAGGAATTTGTTTTTCATATAAATAATGGAAGTTTTCATCTCAAGAGCATAGAAAATAAAGAGCAAAATAAGCAATCGTAAAGATGGATGTATTTCATAAAAGAGCAGAAGTCTATTGAATTTTTAACAGGAAGAAACAGAAACTTAGAATCTTTTCTTCAAAAAGACTAGCAAATGTGTAAAACTTCTAGCAATTCTCACAAGAAAAAGAAAAGGCACAATTTACCATGATGGAATGAAATAAGTGATATTACTAAAACACTTGCAGACATATAAGGATGATAAAGAATGTGTATGATAAACTCTACAGTCACAATTCAACTACTTAGGCAAAATGAACCAATCCTATAAAAATATAAACTAGCCTAACTCACTCTATTTAAAATATTGTATATTAAATTTAATAACCCTCTGTATAATATACACTGCATTTGTATTTTAACACCTCACATAAGAAATTTCAAGGTATGGATGTTTTCATTGGAGAATCCTATTATGGTTTCATGAAGAATTAACACTTCTACAGAATCTCTTTCAGGAAGTAAAAGAGAAAAGAACATCTTATGAAACTAGTATTACCATGATACCCATTGAAGATAAAACCGGTATACACACACACACACACACACACACACCAGACCAGTATCTCTCACAACTATAGACAAAACATTATTTAAATTACTATCAAATTTTATTTAAATATAAATATTATTTTACAAAATGACCAACTGAGGTTATTGGAGAGAAGCAATTTCTGGTTGACTGTTTTAAAATCAATTAATGTGATTCCCACATTTACAGATTAAAGAAGAAAAATCCCATGATTATATTAATCCATTCTTAAAATTGTTAGACTACATTCAATAATAAGTCATAAGTTAAAAATAAAAGCAAGGCCGGACTTGGTGGCTCAGCCTGTAATCCCAGCACTTTGGGAGGCCAAGGCAAGTGGATTACCTGAGCCTGCAGGTTCGAGACCAGACCAGGCAACTTGGCGAGATCCAGTCTCTACAAAAAATAGAAAATTTGCTGGGTGTGGTAGCACGTGCCTGTAGTTCCAGCTACTTGAAAGCAATGGAATGCCACTGTACACCATCTGGTTGACAGAGTGAGGCCCTAATGAAGAAAAATTAAAATAGAAAATGCCAGTATAGTAAATGATGAAAGATGTAATATTTTGTTCCTATACATTTGTGCCTTTCTGCCTCTGTCTTCATTCCAACTCCCTTGAATTTCAGAACAACAAAATCATATGTTAGGTCGATGCTGGAGTGGATGTGAGTGCGCCACTGCCCTCCGGCCTGGGGGATGGAGTGAGACTCCAACTAAAAGAAAAAAAAAAGAATTCTTTGCCAGGCATAGTGGCTCAAGCCTATAATCCCATTACTTTGGGAGGCCGAGGCGAGAGAATTTCCTGAGCCCAGGGGTTTGAGACCAGGCTTGGCAATTTGGCGAAACCTTGTCTTTACAGCATATCAAAAAATTAGCCAGGCATGGTAGTGCATGCCTGTAGTTCCAGCTACTTGGAAGGCTGATATGGAAGGACACCTGAGCCCGCTGGTCGACACTGGGGTGGCTGTGAGCATGCCATTGCACTCCAGCCTGGGTGACAAAGTGAGACTATGACTCAAAAATAAAAAAAATAAAAAATCCAATAAAATAAATAATTAAAAAAAAACAGGGAAACCAACTAAACAAAAACAAACCTCTCAGCAGGTAGGGAATAGAGAGGAACATTCTCAATCTGACAAAATTCATCTATAAAATCCTATAGCTCTAAATCTATCATTCTCAGTGATCTATCACACAAAGAACTGAGTACCACATGCTCTCACTTATAAGTAGATCCTGAGCATTTATCATAATAATACATGAAAGTGATTGGCAGTAGTGGATTACTGCTAGGGGAGAGGAGGGCACATAGCATTTATAAGGGTACCTCATCTCAAACAAAGTGAAGTGAGAACCAATGGGAGGCCTAAACTTCACCTGTATGATGACCAATTATGTACCTAACCCTGAGTTGTCCCCAAATCTTTAAACCAAAAAATAGTTAAATAAACTACAGATGCCAGTATAGTAAATGATGAAAGATGTAATGTTTTGTTCCTATACATTTGTGCCTTTCTGCAAAGAGTATGACTGTCTCCATTCCAACTCTCTTGGAATTTCAGAACAACAAAATCATAAGTTAGTTCAGCAAAATTTCAGCATTTAAGGTTAATATACAAGATTATTTGTATTTCAGTATACTACAAATATGAACACAAATAAAAAAATATAAAACCAGTTACAACCCCATGATAATAACATACTTAGGTATAAATATAAAACAAGGGTGAGGAAACAAGTCTAATAAAAAAGTGGGAATTTGAGTAGTCAGTGGCCACGTTCCCTATACTGTAAATCTGACAGGATTATCGTGGTAATTTGTCGAACACTTGAAAGCATCTCCCCAATTCTTAA
>NW_007260567.1:20637-26666 GCF_000164805.1 Carlito syrichta | reverse complement strand
GAGGTAGAAATCACTAGCAAAATGATCATAATCACTTTGTGAGGTCATCATTGGCTATAGCTCAGGACCACATGAGAGAGTCATATCTTGGCTCTACACTTAGTAGCAACTGAGCTTGGGTACATTTATCTTTGTTGTTTAGTTTATTTATCTGGTAAATGAAAATAAACAAGAAGCTTACCATATATGGCTGTGATGAGGCATGAACCAATTAAAATGGGTACACTGCACAACCTGAAATTTTTTTAAGAAAAGTGTCAGTAAGAATTGTGCTGAGCAATAATAGCATTTTTTCCTAAAATAAGTACACAAGTAAACACACATTCACAAACACATTGCACAGACTTAAACATAGACACCCCACATCCTGATGCACACAACCCACATCACCTCAAGTAAGCATACCTGTTTCCAGGGACTATACATAGATGGCAAGAGTTGTTCACCTGGGAAATGTTTTGTTTTTTTTTTTTACTGTATCCTCAATCCTCATTCTCATCCACTGTCTAGGACCATGGTGGATCTGCAAATAAACCAAAACATAAACTTCACATTTCTTTTATACATTGTTTTCAACCTGTGATTGATTTCAGGATACATACCCATTTTTATGTTCTCTGGAGCCACTTGCAAATAGAAGAGAGAACTCTGAGCATCACAATATACAAAAGAGCACACACACAAAAAATGAAATTTATTTAAAAATTGTTATTGATTTTTACATGTTTAAACTTCATTCACCTTCAAATTTTTTTCTGGTTGATGCAATACACCTATTGAGACGCTTTTGCTACTGTTCAAAACAGTTTTTGATCTCATCAATCTTGATGTCTTTAGTGTTTCTGTTGATTTTTGTTTCACCTCTTCTACATCTGCAAAGCATTTCCCATTGTGGACTTTTTTCTTCCACAGAAAGGAAAAAGATTACTCTGGTTGAGATCAGGTTAATACAGCAGGTGGGGCACAGGACTCATGCTATTTTTTTTGTCAAAAACTGCTGAACACTCAGTCCGGTGTGGTGTGGAAAGGGGTGTTGTCATGGTAGAAGAGCCAGTCACCTGTTTGCCACAGTTCAGTATGTTATGTTTATTCACAAATCACGACACAACCTTCTTAAAACTTGTAGATAAAATCTGATACGTTTCTGGAACACATACCTAGCAGTGGAAGCCTATACTACAAGGGGCCTGCACTCCTATAGATAATTCTGGTTTCAGTGGGGTCCACTTCAATGGGAAAAAATATTTAAGTTCCCTCCCTCGAAAAAAGTGCAGATTTTTCAGATCCCATCACACTGTGGAAACTTTTCTGTCCTCTCAATAAATCTTGCTTTCCCCAAAAAAATAAATAAATATTTGAGTTACAATCTCCAAAATCTAGACAAGAATTCACCTAAGGAATACACAGGAGGTTTTCCTGATGAATATATATATATCTATCAAGAAAGTTTATGGTTAACAATTACAAACCACCAATGGAACAGAATAAGGAATCCAGAAATAAAACCACATTCCTACAATTAATTGATCTTTGACAAACCCAACAAAAATAAACAATTGAAAAAGAATACCCTAGTCAATAAATGATGCTGGGAAAATTGGTTAGCTATATGCAGAAGAATGAAATTGGACCCCTATTTCTCACCATATGTAAGCATTAACCCAAGATAAATTGAGACTTAAATGTAAGACCCAAAACTATAAAAATTCTAGAAGAAAACCTAGGAAACATTTTCCTGAACATTGTAGACACTGGGGACACCAATAAGGGGGAAGGTGTGAGGGAATGTTAGAGCTCAGAAATTGCCCATGGGACACAATGTTCACGATCTGGGAAATGGGCCATCTGAAACCTAATCCCCACTCCCACACATTATGTCCGTGTAACAAACATGCATGTGTTCTCCCTGAATCTGAAAAAAAAATAGGAAATAAAGAGTTCTTAATAGAAGGTGAAAAATTTGTTATTGTAGAAAAAGTTCCCAATTATATATTGTATGACCTTACATTGCCAATCCTGATGCTGTATGCCAAATTGATTCAGTTATCTGGTGATCAGATATACCTCCTTCATCTCCAGGAAAAATTACCTAATATCTCTGATACATCTGATAAGTTTTTCTGTATCTGATATCAATGAAATAATAAAGGAGCCTTGAATATAATATTTATGTCTTAGGCAAAGAAAGACGATTGTACCTTGGTAATACAGATGGGCTCCTCATTTCCCACTCTTTGGAAGTCATCTTCCCCTCCACCTCTGGGTAACCTGGAATCACACAACATGGCTGTCAGTTCATTGGTGGTAATGCCCAATAATGAACTTTGTTTGATATGAGTGAAAGACTATAATGTATGGATGTGGTTGGTTATCAAGCATGAATTGAGCTGCTCCTGCTCAATCCTCCTTCACAGAAGAAGAAAGGCAAAAAGAGAGGCAGGAAATGAGAAATAGGTCCTTTCCCTGTCCAGGTAATGCCAAATGAAAGTAACAGACAATAATGTTTCAAATGGGCAGATACTAAAATATGTGATATGATTAATAAACAGAGTCCTATTACTACTTCAGCTCATTTTGTAGTTCAGCAGTGGGGCCACTATGTTTGCAATGTCTAGGTCTATAACTTAGGTCTTTGTCAACTTCCACAGACCCACATATGCTGTGACTGTATTTATCATCTGGGTTACAGAATTTACCCTGTTCATGTGAGAATTTTTATTAAGCAACTAGATTCAATGCAAGGCATAAGGGTTAATATTATTTATTCATCAAACTTTTTAAATAAAAATAATCAAATGCTAAAGAATAGTAAATACTGTAATCTTACATTTAAAAGTAACCACTACAAATCATAGTTTCTTCTTGTAGCCTTCTCTTCTACGTCTTATGTGAATAGTCACTGTGTGAGTTGGCTGTCTGTGTTCAGCCTACACAACCAAAATTAGCAGAGGGCATAATGGAGAAGTGAACCCTGGTGAACACTGAGGCTCCTGAGCCTACATGTAGGAGAGACTTGCAATGAGTTTAATACATGGGGCTAGTGATGAAATGTTACTTTGTGCTTTTATCATTGTCACAGGGATTTTTAGCTCAGGTTTATTTGACATATCAAAGGATCATACTTATAATGCCACCAAACATCAATAAAGGATCTTCATATAACTTATAAGCTTTCTGACAGATGCTGAGGAGTGATCAAGCACTAAAGGAATTTGACCAATTGTCCCAAGTACCATCTCTCAACTCTCAGAATTTGTGAGTTTGCTAAAATTGTTTGAACTTTCGGTGTGCTTTTCATATAATGACTATGAAAAAATTAATGTGCTGTTGACGCCCTAATACCTCCCCTGGGCTATGTGACCATTGGTACTTCCTTGAAATATGAATAATTTGCATGAACCCTATAGGCTCTGATAATCCCAGGCATCTATACAGATAGTGGACCTTCTGTGCACATATTAGTGATCTCACAGCTGAGTGGTGAGGACAAGTCTATATTTTAAGCCTCAGTACTGGGACTATGTGCTTGGTTTCCCATCTCAGCTCTATGCTTAGGAACACATGAATTTGAGCATATTCACCTCTGTCACTTATTCTGTACCCAGATAAAGGTGATAGCAAAGATATCATACCATCTATCTGTGATGATTATTGAATGACTTAATGTATGTAAAATGTGCAGTATAAATGCTTGCAAAATTGAATTATCATTATCAGTGAAATGCCTTGCTTGTGATATTACAATGTAACAAGTCCCACAAACCCATTTAAGCCCAGGATTCGTAATTTGCAGGTATTGACATATACTTGTTTGACCTAAACACAATCACTTTATTCTAATTCAGACCCACTTTTTGGTGCCTGCCTGATTGCACATTCAGTGGCCACTCTACACAAAGGTCAACATCATCCTTCAGAATGACCTGGTGAGAGGGAATTTCCACCATCTGAAAAGAGCCCAATGGCAATCATTAGTCACTAATGTTTTTCAAGTCAGTTAAGAAAAAACTCAATTAAGAAAAACCCAAGTACTAAATAGATACTTCAGCAGCCATAATGTCAAACAATACTGATGTCTCAGTATAACTTCAGAAGAGTCACTAAAGCAAATAGAAAGAACTAAAATATATAGAAAGATGATAAATTCTGATGCACATAGAAATTTTACCTGCACCTTTGGAAGGCTGAGGTGAGTGGATTACCTGAACCCGCGGGTTTGAGACTCACCTGGGCAGGCGAGACCTCATCTCTACAATAAATCAAAAAATTAGCCGGGCATAGTAGCGTGCACCTGTAATTCCGGCTACTCGGAAGGCTGAGGCGGAAGGATCGCTGGAGCCCAGCAGGTTGAGGCTGCAGTGGCCGGGAGCGGCCACTGCACTCCAGTCTGGGTGACAGAGTGAGACTCCAACTCAAAAAAAAATAAAAGAAATTCTTATTTGTAGCATTGGCACATTATTTAATTTACTAGTTAACAAAAGAAAGGACAAGATACACATAGGCAAATAATTTTAAAGAGGTTGGACCCGTATAGAAATTGTTAGTAAAGCAAATTTAGACTGCTATCTTTCAAGAGGCCTGTTTCTATATTTGGTCCATGTCTAATATGTGAGAATTAGAATTTTGTGTTACTGCCACAATGAGAATTAATTAGAGTGTCATACTGTGCCTACACAGTTTATGCGAACAGCATGGTTTATGCTGTACATCTGCTATCTGGAAATGAAAATAATTGGTATATTCTAGGTAGAGGGTATCTATATGACAAATGACCAGTAAAATTTGTGAACACTTAGTCTCTAATTAGCCTCCCTGGTAACAACATTTCACATGCTATCACACTAACTGTTGAAGAAATTAGACGTCTCCTATAAGACTCAACCGGACAGAACTCTTGCAGGTTTGCTCCAGACTTTCTCCAGACCTCACCCTTAACATTTTTAATTAAATAATTCATGGACAAGTTAAAGACCGTAAGCCAAGTCCTGAGAGGTTTCCTAAACGTCACCAAACCTGGGACTTGTCTTGAGAACAATCAGTACAAGACCATATAAAAAAGTAATAGAAATTCTCCCAGAGAAAGCAAGAATTTGAAAACAAGACTTTAACTCAGTAATTAAATATATTCAAATAACTTACAAAACCATGTCTAAAGAACTAACACTAATAGATTATTCTGCCAATAAAAAATATCAAAGAAGTCATAACAATTATAAGTCTGAACAACCTAGAAAATCTGAGTTGTAAAACAGTAATGGATTGGAAAAATCAGCTGGCAGTAAGGATATAGTTAAACTGAATATCAACAGAGATTAATGGGAACTCTCTCACATCCATTGAATACTGCATCCAAAAGAGGAGAATACAATTTTTTGTTCCAGATAACATGAATAAATCACAACCATAATCTAAGCCATAAAACACAGTCAAGTAATATTAAAAGAACAATGAAAATATAGACTAGGCCTACAACCTCTGTGAGATTAAACAAAATAATCAACATTAGTAAAACAGCAAGAAAATAGTAATATTTTTGTAAATTAGCCATGCACTTTTAAAAAACACATGGGTTACTCAAGGCATCACCATACAATTTAAACATACCTTGAATTACATTAAATGAAAATGTGACATGACAAGATTTGCAGAATGCAGAAAAACCAGTCTTGATAGTATTGGATTCAACATATTAAAAATAATAATCTCTAAAATCAATAATCTCAAGTTCAAATTAGGTGACTGTAGAAAACAAAGCAACACCGAGGCAAGTGGATTGCCTGAGCCCACAGGTTCAAGAACAGTCTGGGCAACTTGGTGAGACCTTGTCTCTACAATAAACCAAAAATTAGCTGAACATGGTAGCGCGTGCCTGCAGTTCTGGCTACTTAAAAGGCTGAGGCGGAAGGATTGCTAGAATCCAGCAGGTAGATACTGGGATGGCCGTGAGTGTGCTACTGCACTCTGGTCAGGATAATGGAGTAAGACCCCAAGTCAGAAGAGAAAAGAAAAGAAAGCAGCACACTCACACC
>NW_007260567.1:17555-19549 GCF_000164805.1 Carlito syrichta | reverse complement strand
CTATTATTTATGAATCAGCTTGATGACTTTTGATAGTACTTTCATAAACAGCCACTAGTTCATTAGCCCAGAATCCTACTAATGTTCTGCACTACTACTTGAGGCGGGCATATCTTTTTACAATACATGTCAAAGAATATCTAGGTTAGTGCACTTGCAATAGAGAGAATGGTTGATTCTTGCTGGTAGAAGACCAGAGGGAAATTAGGAATAATTTATTCTGAAGTTAAACTTGTGACCCCATAGTTTCCTGTCCTCCAAGCAGAGGCATCTCATTCTAAGTTGGGCTTTAAGAAAAGCATGGATATTAGTGAACACCAAATCTATCTATCAGATAGACTGTGTGAACAATGCCTTCATACAGATGAGAAAATACAGAAAGGAAGCAGAGCAGAGTAAGTGAGATGGTAGGGCTGTGAAGAGTGAGGGCCTGTGTCCAAATCTCATATATATCACATGACCCTGAGAAGGTCATACAATTCTTCTGTCCTCAGTTGTCTGCACTGTCATATTAAAATTTTAATAGAGTACTTATTAGTATTATAAAATGGGGCAGTAAATGAACAAATGTTGGAAAATCTTAAGAAGGAGGACTGGTCATTCAGAAGTATTTCCTAAAAGCCAGGAGTAGAGCCAAATGTGGTGACTCATGCCCATAATCTAAGCACTTAGGGAGGTTGAAGCAGATGATTGCTTGAGTACAAAAGTACAACACAAGACTTGACAACATAACCACCTTTCATCTCTATAAAATTTTTCTAAAAATTGCTCAGGTGTGGTGGCCCACATCTATAGACCCAGGTACCTGGGCGGATCACCTGAACCCAGAAAAAAGGATCACCTGAACCCAGAAGGTACTGTGATTTTGCCACTACACTCCACTCTGGGCAACCTAGTGAGACTCAATATAAATCAATCAATGAATAAATCAACAAATGACAAGAGTTATAAACTTGACACTTAGTAGTGGGCAAATATGCGCAGGTTGTTTGGATTGCTACATGACAGCGGGATATGGAAGTTAACATTTTATATTTTTGTGGGTATGATGCCTCACAGCTCATGGAGACTACTATGTACTGTGATTCTCTCATTAACCTGATTGGATGCGCAGAAGAAGGCTGTAGCATGTCTACTGTGATTCTCTATTATCTACTGTGATTCTCTACAGTGGTTATCTACTGTGATAATTATCTACTGTGATTCTCTCATTAACCTGATTGGGTGTGCAGGGGAGGGGCTGTAGCACATATTTTTTCATGTGAGAGTGTTGACATTTAGAGATGCAAAGTGATTTTCAGAATCACAACACTGATTTTCCATATGAAATGGAATATGTATTTGGTTCCTTACAGACCAAGATCTTGAACATTAAAATCACTACATCATGCCCTAGACCCCTTCAAGAGAACCCTTAATTCTGTTTCCAGTTCTCCAACCCAATATTTATGAAACCACACCTGGTATGTTGGAGGGGATGCCTGAGATAAGGGCAGGTCCATAAAACATTCAATTTCTATTTCTTTCAAATCATAGGCCCCAAATGTGTCTGAGTTCTTCTAAAGGAAGTCCTCTCTTTGACCTTTAGAGGAATAAATGTATGGCTTTCCTGCCCCACTACATTCACCTATCAGCTGCCTCTTAGTGAGTGTTTTATCTGGTGACCACACAGCATGATCAGTACCTTCTTTTCCAGAGGTTGCTCAGACCTCAGGACATATCAAATAGGAAAAAAACAAACACGCAAGACCACTAAAACTTTAACTTCAGCAAAAGAATCCAGATCACCAAAGTAAAAGCCCAAATACAGAACATAGAAGACAAAACTATCACAGAAAAAAAATCAGCAAAACAAAAAGCTGGTTCTTTGAAAAGTAAACAAGATTGATGGACCCCTAGTCAGGTTGGTCAAGAAAAAGAGTGAAAAAGAGTGAAAAAGCCCAAATAAACACAATCAGAAATGCAAAAGATCAAGTCACAACTGACCCCAAAGA
>NW_007260567.1:1072-17535 GCF_000164805.1 Carlito syrichta | reverse complement strand
CAGGACATATCAAAAAGGAGAAAAACAAACACGCAAGACCACTAAAACTTTAACTTCAGCAAAAGAATCCAGATCACCAAAGTAAAAGCCCAAATACAGAACATAGAAGACAAAACTATCACAGAAAAAAAATCAGCAAAGCAAAAAGCTGGTTCTTTGAAAAGTAAACAAGATTGATGGACCCCTAGTCAGGTGGGTCAAGAAAAAGAGCAAAAAAGCCCAAATAAACACAATCAGAAATGCAAAATATCAAGTCACAACTGACCCCAAAGAAATATAAAAGATTACCAGATTCTGCTATGCACACAAAGGAAACAAATTCAAAAAGGTAAATGAAATGGAGGACTTCTTGACATCACAAGGTTGAAACAAGAAAAAATTAAGACCCTTAATAGACCAATAACTACCCAAGTAATTAACACTATCATAAGAAAACTGCCTTTAAAAGAAAGTACTGAACCAGATGACTTTCCAGCAAAATTCTACCAAGCATACAAGGAGGACCTAATACCAATCCTATTGAAAGTATTCGAGACAATTGAGAAAGAACCCTCCAAAAATCATTTTATGAAGCTAATAGCATATTGATACCTAAACTGGGTAAAGATCCAACAAGGAAAGAAAACTACAAGACAATTTCCCTAATAAATATAAATGCAAACATCCTCAATGGGATTCTAACAAATCAGATCCCACAGCATATCTCAAAAATCATCTGCCATGACACAGTAGTCTTCATTCCTGGCATGCAGGGCTGGTTCAACATCCACAAAATCATAATTTAATTAAATGCACCAACAGGTGTAAAAATAAGACCACATGGTTATATCATTAGACACAGAAAGCTTTCAATAAAATCCAGCATTACTCTCTTGATAAAACCCTTGAGCACCTAGGCAGAGAGGGATCATACCACAAAATAGTAAGGGCCATCTATGGTAAATTCATGTCCAGCATATTTCTAAATGGAGAGAAATTTGAAAACATTTCCCTTGAAAACTAGAACAAGACATGCCTGCCCACTCTCACCCCTCATGTTCAACATAATGTTGGAAATCCTAGATAGAGCAATCAGACAAGAGAAGGAAATCAGGGGTACCCAAATAGGAAAAGAGGAAATCAAGTTATCTCTCTTTGCTGATATGATTCTATACCTCAAAAATCCAAAAGATTCTGCCAAAATTTTCTTACAATGATAAAGGACTTTGGCAAAGTCTCAGGGTACAAAATAAATGTGCAAAGATAGTCACATTATTCGCTTGGGCAGGCGAGACCTCATCTCTACAATAAATCAAAAAATTACTAGGAGTGGTAGTGCACATGTGTAGTTCCAGCTACTTGGAAGCCTGGGCGGAAGGTTGGCCAGAGCCCAGCAGGTCGAGGCTGGGGTGGCCAGGAGTAGCCACTGCACTCCAGTCTGGGTGACAGAGTGAGAGTCCAACTCAAAAAAAAAAAAAGATAGTCACATTCTTATACACCAAGAAAAAACAGAGTACCAAATAATAAGCGCAATCCCATTCACAATAGCCACACAAAAAAAGAAATACCTTTTCTTTTTTGGACATCTTCCTAACCAGAGAAGTGAAAGATCTTTATAACAAAAGCTACAAAACACTGCTCAAAGAAATCAAATAAGACACAAACAAAAGGGGAAATATCCCATGCTCATGGATTGAAGAACTAATATTGTTAAGATGTTCATCCTACCCAAGGCAATCTAAAGATTTAACACTGTACCCATTAAATTACAAATATAATTCTTCTCAGACCTGGAAACAACAATACAGCAATTCATATGGAAACATAAAAGACCAAGAATTGCCAAAACAATCCTTAACAAAAGAAACAAAATGGGACATATCAACTTCCAGAGTGTAAACTCTACTATAAGACTAAAATAATTAAAACAGTCTGGTAATGGTGCAAGAACAGGAACACAGACCAAAGGAAGAGGATAAAGATTCTGGAAGTGAAACCTCAATTTATCACAAGTCATCTTTGACAAAGCCTCCACCAAGAACCACTGGGGAGAGGAGAACCCATTCAGTAAATGGTTCTGGGAAAACTGGCTGACAACATGCATAAAATTGAAACAGGACCCTTGCCTATCACAAAACACAAAAATCAACTCTAAATGAATCAAAGGCCTAAACATAAAACCTCAAACTATAAGAACCCTAGAATAAATGTAGGAAACACTCTTAGGCATGTTGGAGTAGGAAACCAATTCTTGATCAATTCTCCAAAAGCGAATATCATAAAAGATAAGGTAGACAAATGGGACCTTATCAAACTGAAAAGATTTTGCAAAGCAAGAGAAACCATCAAGAGAGTGGGGACACAATCCACTGAATGAGAAAAAAAAATTTGCCAACTTATATATGACAAAGTTCTAATATCCAGGATCTACAAGAAATTCAAATGTGTCAAAAAGAAAACACAAACAAACAAACAACCCTATTAAAGTGGGCAAAAGATATAAATAGACACTTCTCAGAACAAGACATATGAGCAGTCAACAGATACATGAAAAATGCTCAGTCTCACTAATCATCAAAGAAATGCAAATTAGAACCACACTGAGATACCACCGAACTCCAGTCAGGATGTGGAGAAAAGGGAATGCTTCTTCATTGTTGGTTAGAGTGTAAATTAGTACAATCTCTGTGGAAAACAGGGTGGTGATTTCTTTAAAAAATCTAAAAATTGACTTTCCATAGAATCTGGCATTCTCCCTTCTGGGAATATAACCAGAGGAACTCAAATCATTCTACAAAAAAGATACATGCACACAGGGGTTTATCACAGCATTATTCACAGTAGCAAAAACATGGAAACAACCATGCTGCCTATGAAAAGTAGACTGGATAAAGAAAATGTGGTACATATGCACAATGTAATATTACACAGCCATAAAGTAAAACAAAATTACAGACTTTGCAGCAACTTGGGTTGTTTTAAAGTCTATAATACTCAATGATCTATCACAGAAACAATGATCTGAGTACCACGTGATCACTTATAAATGAAAACTTTACATTAGTTATAATACTATAAGAAAGGGATTGGCAGTAGTGGGACACTGCCAGGGAAGGCACACAACATCAAAAAGGGTACCCTATCTCAAACCAGGTAAAGTGGGGCACAAAGGGAGGCCCAACTTTACCTGTACAATGGCCACATATGTACCTAACACTGAATTGTACTCCACATCTTTAAAATTTTAAAAAAATGCCCAATCCTACCTTCTACCTCTGGTTGCCATTGGCTCAGATCACCTAAGAAAGGCAGAAAAAATGCTTGAATTTTTTCTTTTGTTTACCAATTTCAAGATAATAAATTTTATCCCTATTAGCATATTTTTTTTAAATGTTGCAATATGGCTATACAAAAAAACCAACCTCCCTTCAACTGGTCAGACCTGAATAAACAGCCAATGTAAACTAACTGAAAAGCGTCCATCTTGTCTGGTGCCTTTGTAGTTTAATAAATTAAGTCTCCAACCCCCACTGCCTTATTGACTATTGAACTGAGCAGTCTGGACTATGACCTGCCTAGGAATGGGCAGTGGTTGTACCAATACTGAGGGCGCAACTTCCTGTTCATTCCTTCCTTATCACAATTCAGTTTTCAGGTGACAAACTCCACATCCATCCCAGGACAATAGATGGGGACAGAATCCTATGTACTATTAGAGAGACCCTACAGAGTCACATTCTGAGAACCTTTTCCTGGCATTTTTTTCTGCCTTTTTTTCTCTTTGTTACCAAATGTCCCCTCCATTAAACTGATGGCCCTCTCTCTTCTCCCAGCTCTCCAGCTATGATCTCTCTTCTCCCAGCTCTCCAGCTATAAGTGCCATTGTTACCTTCTGCATGAACCTTATTGAATCTCTAAATACAATTCTGCAATTTTTCCTACCTTAAAAAAAGTCTGATTATAGATTATTAATCTTTGTTTTCAGATTTTGACTTGTATAAGAATGTTTCTGACTTTCATTTTTTTTCTGTAATGCTAAAGCATCTTTCCATTATCTGTAGCTTTGGAACAGGCACTGTAGAGTGACCCAGCACTAAACTATTTTGACCCATGTCCCTTAGAGGTATCTTCCAATTCTTTAATTTTGCAAACTATCCAGAAGCATTTGGGATTTGTATGTGCATTTCCTATAATGACTATGGAATGACCTGCACTATGAATGCACTACTATTTTCCCTGGGTCATATGTGACTCCTGACATTACTTATAATGTGAAAAGTGTGTATGAGCTCCCTAGATTCAAATAATTTTAAATATACAGGGATGGTACAGTAACTGATTATTCTACTGAGTGATGTGGACATGTGAATAATTCAGAGTCTCAGATTTGAGACCGTATGTTTGGGTTAGTGTCTTGGGTCTTAGGAGCTCATAAGTTTGGACACGTTTATCTCTGTGTCTTTTTTTCTCTACCCTGAGAAAGCTCATAGTACATAAACCATGCCATATGTCTGTGGTGATAGTTGAGTGTTCAATGTTTGTAATGTATACAATATAAAAGCTCATGATGCTTAACTACCAGTGAAATATTTTTGCTAGTGTTTTTAACTCTGCTTATGGTTTAGATCAGCAGCCTTGGATTCTTGTCTCATAACCAAGAAGATTAAGGAAAATAGACACCAAAAGGATGAGTGAAAAAAAGGAGTTTGTTAAGCAACAAAATTCTCCAACAAAAGAGAGAGGGCCCAAAATGAGTTACCAGTGCTAGGAATTTGTTTGGTTTTATCTTATTGTTTCTGGAGGCATTTCTCTCATTTACATCTTATCCACCCCTTACTTCCTGAGACCCTGCTTGTGCATGTGGGTCCTTGTCCAAAGTTAGTCCAACTTGAATATTACCCATAAGTACCACAGAAAAGTGCACTGGGGGAAGGGGGATTGAAACCACAATGCAAATACGATGTTAATGATACTATAATAAGCTAAGGTCAAGTTAGGACATTCAATTAAGCTACTGCACCTCATTTAAGTAGCAAAAAGTTCTTTTAAGCAGTATATCCTGGGTTGAGAGTATGTTCTCAACCACATTAACTACATTTTCAGCTAGCAGTTACATAATAGGGAAGTACAGGGTATTCCTGCAGGTGTTATGTCTCCTGGAGATCCTCCATCCATCTGCCTAACCAACTTCTATCTCCCCTCACATTCCCTCCTCTGGAATGGTACCCCTAAAAGCCATTAGAGGACAGGAGTGATGACCACTCTGGCTTCTTCAAGCTATGAAGGGGTATTGTACATGTGGCAGTAAGGGATCTTCCAAAAGGTAGTCTAATGAACCTTGGAAGAAGGGTTCTGTCATGCAGGGTTCCATCTGCATCATCATTTGAACTGTGATGGGTTCTAAACGAGTACAAACAAATTTTATAAGAAGGTGTAATATGCAGTGTCCAAAAAGCAGTGCCAGAAAGATTACTATTAGGGACCCCCCAAAAAGGAATAATCATTTGATTAAAGGGAGGAGCATTAATTTGGACCACAATGAGTTACTGGCTTACCGTTTGAATTCTATTGTTCATTCTTGAAGTTTGCTCTCTTCATTTTGGACAATATCTGATTCATTGATATAAAAGCAACATTCCTTCTGAAGGAACACACATAGTCCTCCCTTTCTAGCTGTTAGAAGGTCAAGTCCCCTTCTGTTATGGAGTACTACCCCTGCCAGTGAATTTATTTGCCATTGACTATTGGTTATGGAGATGTGAATGCCTTCTAAGGTGTTATAAAGGACAGTATGGACAATTGTTGATAGAATGTGGCAGAGGTAAGTTACACATGCCATGTTTGTGTCTATGGCAGTTGAGATGCCTAATTCGGCTAGCAATGATAGTAGATATATGACCCTTTTTGTATGGAGAGCAGAGGAGGAGATTGAAGCTACTAAAGGGATGTGGATAGTTTCATTATCAGATAGCATACTGAAGTCTGGAATTTGTTATATTAAAGCACGAGTGCCTGAACAAATGGCAGGTAGTCAGAAATAGGAAGAAGTGCCACATAGGAAAAACGTTCCTGGGGTGGAAAGACAGAAGCTATAGTTGATGGTGGTCAACCATGTTAAGACTCCTTAGCTGTATACCCTTATGGAGTAGCTGTTGCTAATGTAGCTCCAGTGAAAGCTTGGAAGGGTACGTCTTTAGGGGAGACAGTGAATTCAGATTTGTTATATAGAGAAAGGAAGAAATTGGAGATATTGATAACTGCTGGGTGATGAATAGAAGATTGTGAGAGAGTGAGAAACATGCATGTGGGAAAATTTGTACATTTTCTACATGGCATTCCTGCTATATGTATACATGGTTGATGGCATGCACAAAGGTAGGGGAAGTGAGTAGCCTGAAAGCAAGGTTTATTCATGATGACGGATTGAGAGCCAGAATAGCACATTTTGTTTTGTAAGGTTTGGTGAGGGATGGTGGGTGAGTGTGAGCGATGGTGGGTGAGTGTGTTTTTACAAAGGTGTGGGGATAGAGTTCCTAGGAAAGTTTCATGGGAGGGGTTAGGAAACGAGCATCTGAGACATAGAGGGGCTAGAGTGGTTAGCATGGTTTCAAAGGCGATGAGTCCCCAGATTGGATGTTAAGAATCTTTAGGTAAATAGGTTAAGATTAATTGTATTCCTGGGTATGTTTGTCTGTAATAAAGGTGTGTACCTGATTGTGTAAATCCCACCCCTCAAATTGCAGAAAATATTTTTTAGCAGGTCAGGTTATTGAAAGGTTCTGGAAAAGGATCTACTTTATATGTAAGGCGTATGTTCATACCAGTTTGAGCCCAAGTAATTAACTCAGTTGGAATGGATATAAAATGCTCAGTGTGAGTTGACATGCATCTCCAGCAGTGAGATACAAGTGAAGGCTGTGTTTTGTTTAGAAATTGATATGTGAGATTGATGAGAGGAGTCCAACTGTCAGGGGTAGAGTGAATGGAAATATAAGTGTGAGGAGGCTAGAATTAGAATAAAAGGCCAATAGGGGAAAGGGTTAAACTTCATGGTGAGAAGGTAAGGAGGTCAGAAAAGAAAATGCACATTATAAAGGAGTACCAAGTCAGGGGAGAAATTGAGACGATCACCTTGTAGTCAGAGGTCAGTGATTATTGAAAGCAACTGATCTATTGTAGTAAGGGGACCTTCAGGGAGAAAGGAGGCCAGGTCTAGATGAAGGATATATAAGAAATCCTTAAGGATGGGGTTCATTAGCTGAAGGAAGTAAGCAGACACATGAGGTGTCACAGCTTAGAGTAGTTCTACAAATATGCTTACTGGTGCAAGCTAAAATGAATATTATATTACAGCATCAACTACTGCAAAATTATAAAAAGAGTTCCCATGTGATTTTATGGATGACTAAAGTTTCCCCAGCTAAGGGAAAGGTGACGCTTATCTTTTTATGATTTTCAATTTGTGGTCCCCAATTCCTTCACAGCAATAGTGTGGAGGTTCCTCTGGACTGGTGCGGGTGACACTCTCAGGATTCCAAGGCTTTGCTCTTGTGTGGTGAATCCAAGAATCTATTCTGGCAACATTTATTGCTGAAGGAGTGGAGAGAAGGACCATGCAGGGTCCTTCCCATTCCAAATCTAAAGAGGGAGAGAGAGAAAGAAGAACCTTCACCAGTACTAAGTCTCCTGGATTGAACAAAGCTGACCCTTGCTCTTTTAACTCTTGTGACAGTTCTTTTAATTCTTGTTGGAATTGGGCCAGAGATTTAATATGTTTAGTTAGATATGACATCTCTTGGTCTAGCAGGAGATCACTAGTCAGGAAAGGCTATCCATATACTATTTCAAAAGAACTTAGCCTTAGTTTTTTTGGATTATTTCTGATATATACTAAAGCTCTGGGTAGAAGAGTGGTCCAGGGGAGATGAGTTTCTTGTGACCATTTTTAAAGGATGTCATTAATTTTTTCCTATGTTTCCTATGTTATGCCTTCTTTTTTCCTATGTTTCCTGAAGATTTTGGTTTCCAAGCACAACGAAGATGCTATTATATTGTATTCCTAATGTCTTTGATACTCCCGAGTGACAACAGCTTTGAATGAGGAGCCATTATCACTTTGGAGTTATATAGGAAGTCCAAAATGAGGAATTATTTCATTAAGTAAGGTTTTTAGTACTTCAGAAGTTTTTTCTGTTCAACACAGGAATACTTCTTCCCAGTTAGTGAAGGTATCTACCAATACTAGAAGATGTCAGATGCCTCTTGTTTGGGGCATATGTGTAAAGTACATCTGCCAGTCCTCCACTGGATATCCTCTCATTCACTGCTCTTTGGGTGGAGTAGAGAATTTGTCTATTTAGGGGCTCTTTTAAAGGCAGATTTCACAACCATTAACAACTTCTTTTACCATCCTTTGTAGATTTTTCCCTGAAAATAGCCTTTGGATTATTTGGAAAGTTTTGCTCCTTTTCAGGTGAAAGTCTGAATGGATGATCTAAAGAATTTTCCATTGACTAGAGATTGGTAAGTGAAGTTTGCCATCCTCTGATTGCAGTCAGCCTGAAAGTTGGAAAGTATATCACTGTGAGGTATCCCATTCTATCTCTGAAGGGGAATATTGGGGCTTTATTTCTTTTATGGGGTTCTTCCAAATTAGAGGCACCTCAGTTTTATCTGGAACCTGAGATTTTCTTGCTGCTGATTTGGCCGTTTGATCTGCTATTCTGTTTCCTTCAGTGATTTCATCTGATTCTTTTTGTGGTCCTTACAATGTGTCACTGTTACTTTTTGGGGAATGAATACTGAAGCTAATAATTTGTTAATTTCCTGATGGTGTTTAATAGGAGATCCATTGGCTGTAAGGCAATGTCTTTCCTTCCAAATAGTGGCATGGGCATGTGCAGGGGGGCAGCCCCTGCAGAGAGATTTAGGGGGCCCCTGAGAGGTGTGGTGGAGTCAGCGATTATTCTGGAGAAATAAAGAGAGAGAGAGAGAGAAGGGGAGAGAAAGAAAGAGACTGGACTCTGTCTAGTGCAGAAGCTATTTATTGGAAGTTACAGCGGGTTTTTATCCCCGAATTTTACACAGTCTCACAAGTCTTTCACATGAACACAATGTCAAGTGCAGGTGGGGCATCCCCCACCCACCAAATGTTTTCTCAGATATGAGGAAGGACAAACCCCCAAATTGTCTTATTGTTCCCTATGCTTGTTAATATTCCTCAAAAGTAATGCAACAATTCCTACTAGCATCATGATGCTCTAATAATCAATAACATCTAAAGCTCATGTGTACACAACACCCATGATAACTAACTTAAATCTCATTATTTTTCCATTCTATGCTAATACTACTTACACAATTGCTATGGAAGCTTTTAATTATTCTAATTATAGAATTATAAACTAAATTAGTTTATAGAATTATAAACTAATTCTAAAAGAATGCAGCCCAGTCCAAAGTATGCTCTGGGCCCTCAGGAATGTGGCCCAGCCAAAAGTTCATGCTGGGCCATTTCTGGTAACTCTAGATAATCATCTATACCATCTAAAGCTGAAAACAGCTCTCCATAAGTATATACTAATTCTACAAATATACTTTTAAATCTTATAAATAAGCTTGTACCATATAAAAGGCTCCCAAATGTGACCAGAATTTGAATTATAACTAATACCTAAGCTGAAACTGCAGTTCATGGGAAACAGGAACCATGAGTTTCTGGAGTGAGCCATGCCTGTCACAGTCACAGAGCCTTCAGCTTAGGTCAGCAGAGTTCCTTTAGTTTACTTGCACTACATGGGAAAAGGAGGAGGAAATGGGGCCAATGGCTCCTGAACACATCCTGGTGGTCTCAGGGTCCACAGCCCTCCCTGATACCTAACACTCAGTGGGCCTCTGTGGCTGACTTCCAACATCTCCCCCTTTTTTATTTTTTAGCACAAAACCATGAAACTTGGTGTTGAGCTGAGAAATGTTCTTCTTCAGTACTCTGAAAATAACTGAAAGTAGACATAGCAACACAAGAATCACTGTCCTGCAAATTCCCACATTAATGAGTATAGACATCAATGACTTTTGATTAACAAACGATGAGAAGTTATTAAATATGGAACAAGCCAATTCAGAAGACCAAAACTGTTCAACAACAGTCATGTGCTGTATCTCTTGATGTAATTTAGTGAGGTCTATACTCAAGCCCAAATGATTCCAAATTCCAAGAATATGATTCTTTAACTTGTCCCAAGTATGGACAGACTTATTCACCTCCAAAGAAGTGAGTAATGTTAGGCAAATCCTAACTGTGACATCGGAGAGCCAATTTCAGCTTTAAAGTTACAAGCTTTTGTCCTACTGCTAAAACTGCCTCCTCTAAAGCATTAACTTTACTTTCTAACTTTTGATCTATAATCTCCTGAGTAGCTAATGCAATAGAAACATTCTTAGATAACTGACCAGTAAAAATAGCTGTATGAACTTCCTTAGCTAGAACTACAGCTGAACCTGTTGCTGAAGTAGCAATAGCTATTAATGCTGTAATTCCTAAAATTAAAGTAACTAAAAATCTTTTCTGTCTTTCCAACAGAGCATTAACCACATACAATGTCTGTAAACCATATTCATCATATCAATGGGATGACAAAGATATGGGGACCATCAAATAAGAGAGTTGCTTAAGAATGACAAGTCCCTCATAAAAGGTGTCGGCTATAAAATTAGTTAAAATGCATTCAGTACAAGATATCTTATAAACATTAGCATGATAAACAATTTTAACAGTTTGATATTCATTCCAAACAAGAAATATATAAGGAGATTGCAAGTATGCTCTAGTATGGTATAACTGAATTGGTCCAACAGGTCTGGACAGGCTGACGATTGAAGGGCTGTGAGAGCTCTCCATAGATGAGGTTGAATAATCTGCTGGATGCCATACTTGATGGACAGTACTGGAGGCACCCATCCATTGGAATGTTGCCTAGCTGTGGCAAGTGTAGAGCCTTTAAAACCCAACTAATATATAGTCTTTTACCGGGTACAGGATAGTCCACCTTAGAGTTATAAGTACAGTCTCTCCATTTCAGGAAGCCAGTATCTCGCTGGATGAGTGACCAGTCCTTTTCTGTATCATTGAAGGGGCAAGCAGGTATGCTGAGAGGTGGTGAAGCTCTAGTCGCATGACTAGGATTGGTTCCTCCAGGCATTAACATCTCCAGCCACCAACTGTCCTTGATATTGTCCTGATAAGGGCTTTCTGTACTCAGAGACTTAAAGGTAGACATAAAGCAAGAAGTCCAGTAATTATTAAAAGCAGAATTATCATAAAAACAAATAGGGAGGGAGTTGGAATGCCCTTCATAAGAAAAATTGCAATTAGTAACATGTTTGACTTGAGCACGAGATAAAGCAAGCCTTTCCATTTTCCTGTAAGGAGATCCTTCCATATTACCATAGGTTTGATTCTTTCTTTGGGTTCCAATGTCTAGCCATAGCTGAATTGCCTGATGAATCCAAATTTAAATGGTTTACAACAAACAAGGCATGATTTAAAATATGGTGGGAGAACTATACTTGAACTCCCCCTCTTGTAATTTAATTATTTGATTTTTAAAAGTTTGGTGAGCTTTTTCAACTATGGCTTGACTTTGTGAATTGTAGGGAATTCTTGTGGAGTGAGAAATGTTAAATTGGGAGCAAAATTGCTGGAAAAATTTAGATGTGTATGTCAGACCATTGTCAGGGAGGCCGGACATGCCTAATTAGGCAGTCAGGAACCCGAATAGGTGAAGTAAACTTAGGGCATAAGGGCACGGGAAGCGGTGGCTGTTAGTAAAGGGAATGAACCAAGGAAGGGCAGAATGCTCCGTGCTAGCACAAATATGCAATTGAATGATCTATAAAAGAGTGGGGGAGGAGGGACAGACAGTATGAAGACTAGCAGTTTCCAAAAGATGCAGTATATATGCAACATAATGTCAGTGTTGAGATATAAACTTGAGAGAAATTTGTCATAGAACAACAAAGAATAATTTTTAACATTCTTTTATACCAACCACCCCTTGAGAAGAGACCTATTAAACCATGTGGAAACTTGAATGGGTTTTCCAAGTACATGTGGGGGCAATGGGGGGTGAGAAGTCTGGAGTCTGGGGTTAGGTGCCATGGCCTTTGGCACCTGCCCCTTTTCTGAGGGTAAAAGAGAAAGACTGAAGGTCAGGGCTAGGCACCATGGTCGTAGATGCCAGCCCTTCCTTCCCAGATAAAGGTGGAGGGACTGAGGATAGATTACAAGAAACAGGAGTAGTAGGGAAAGCAGGAATTTGAGTTGTAGAAGGAATCGAAGAGGGCAAAGGAGGTGAAAACTTTTCTTATTTCGTTTACATTTTTAGAAAACCCAGAATTTACCTTGAATACTTGTAATTTATTTTTTTAAAGGAGAATATTAAAACAGACAAATAACTAATAAAGTTAACTCTTGGGTTAAATGCCCCCCCCCAAAAAAAATTGTGCTGTGGGATGCAGTTTTGAAGGCACTGGTATCATTGGAAAACATGATCCTCCTGAATTAGGTAAGAGGACATGGTTTCAATGATTACCCTATTATGCTCCAGTCTTACAAACTTCAAATGTTGACATGCACCCTGGAGGGTCTCGGTGAAATGCAGATTCTGATTCAGTGGGTCTGATTCAGTGGACACAGGACATGTACAAAGGATCAGAAATGAGACTATTTCTGACTTTTTAATACCTCTACAATTTCCCAGGTGACGCCCAAGCTGCTGATCTGCAAACCACATATTTAATAACAAGGTTCTAGTAGATAATGTGATAAGATAATTCATTATTAGTGAAATGTTTTAAGATAAACTGCCAACTGTATTTTCCCTATGACAATGACTATGAAGATTTTCCCTATTAACCCCTTTTACTTAAGAGAATAATTGTTTTAATAAACAACCTTGAAACATCTAACTTTTTAGTTAGTATGAATTTAATCACTATGCAAAATGTGGCTCATGCAGTGATTAAGAAATGATAATGTCCTTGGAAGATGAGGTAAATTATGTTTAAGCTACATTTTTTTCCTTAAAAGTTCCTTTTTCTATGACTCAAATCACTTGTGGCTTCCAAGATATATGTTATTGAAGGCATAGTCTGTGAGTAATGTAGAGCATGGCATATAGCAGTCCTCTGCTTATATTCCCCTGCAGAAGCAAAGCTGCATGCATGGTAATAAATGGGATTCTCAACTCATGTGAGCATTTCCCAGTAATGAAATAGCTTTTGGGGTAATTTAACTGACCAGGAGAGCAAATCCAGACAATCCTTAATCAGAATGCTATGTTTTCTAATGCTTGCCATATTAGATTTTAGCCATGCCCTAGAGTTATAAAATTGCTTCCTTATCAATTCATTCTCCATGGCACTAGCATTACTTATTTTGACTGAGGATCCAAGGGTATACTTTTAAAATGAAGTGATAGAACTATAGTTTTTAGACAGCATACATTCTTCCATGACCATATTTAGAATCTGTAGACTTTTATACTCAGTTTGAAAGTTTTCCCACCAATTTTCTCATGCTCATTATTCCTCTTTGTTTTCAGTTTCCTCCGTGCCTTCATCAATTGATATGCTGTATAAAGTTGTGGATAAGGTAAATTTGTATGAGAAAAATTGTAGAATAAATACACTTAAAATAAGTTCCTATTTAATTTTATAATGAATTATATGTAAAAAAATTTCTTTGTGAATTACCATCCTCCAAATACCTGTCAACATATTTTTCAAGTTCTTTCTCATTCATTTAAAGCAGAATATATCTGTATTTTCACTTTATGCATAACTCTAAGTATTTCTGTTTTGTTTATTTTTTCTTTATGACAATTATAGGTCAGCTTCTAGCTACTGTTGCACCAAATCTTTTGCTGCCTTAAGCTTCTTAGATGGTATAGGAAAGAGAGAAGTCCCAAACTGGAGAGGAGAACAGAAAGGGCTGCACCAGCATCCAGGAGGAAATTTATTTTCCTCCCTTCAATTTCCAAAATGATGAGGAGCTCCTAGACAGTAATGGCAATTTGAGCCATTGCAACCAAAGTGAAAAGCCCTGGGCCCCATCAGTCCTGCTGGACCATTTGTAAAGTTGGCTTTGGAACAACTTGGCTGGACCAGATAACTTGACCCTCTGGGGACAGTCTGACTTCCAGTGGTCCCTTTTGCATACTGGACAAGGGTAAGGTGGCAGCCCCTCTTTTGGCTTCCCCCCATTGCTTTTGAAGTGCCCTGGCTCATTGCATCCATAGGAGGTTATAGGAACCCTTTGGGGATTCTGGGGTTATAAATTTGAAAAGTGTTCATTAAAAGTTCTGTCTTCAGCCGGGCTCGGTGGCTCAGCCTGTAATCCCGCGCCTTTGGGAGGCTGAGATGAGTGGATTGCCTGAGCCCGCGGGTTTGAGACCCGCCTGGGCAGCGAGACCTCATCTCTACAATAAATCAAAAAGTCAGCCGGGCATGGTAGCGCATGCCTGTAATTCCAGCTACTTGGAAGGCTGAGGCAGAAGGATTGCCGGAGCCCAGCAGGTCGAGGCTGCGGTGGCCGGGAGCGGCCACTGCCTCCAGTCTGGGTGACAGAGTGAGACTCCAACTCAAAAAAAAAAAAAAAAAAAAAAAGTTCTGTCTTCTTTCTGTGTTTCTTCTTTTATTCTTGATCCTCTTCGTGGTCCCTTTTGTAAAAGAGCAAAGTGGCCACTTTCAGGAGGTTTTCTAGTGTGCTATCTGGTCCTATGGACTGTTTCTGCAGCTTCCTTCTAATGTTGGGAGGTGATTGAGTGATAAACTTGTCCTTTAAGATAAGTTGTCCTTTGAGATTAAAGAGGCAGTTGGGTATCCTTAATTAAAGCCTCTCTTAATCTTTACAGAAAAGCAGGGGGATTCTCATTGGGTCTTTGATCAATCATGGATACTTTAGAATAATTCAGAGGTTTCATTCTGATTTTTCTCAAACATTCTAATATGCACATCTGAGAGTGTTTCCTTCTCCATTTCCCTAGGTCCACACTGGAATCCCATCTAGTGTTTTCTGATGATACTGCTAATTTCCCTGTAAGATAAGGTTTCTCCCATTCCTTACCACCACAAGAGAGGCACAGTTTATCCCCAAATTTCCCTGCTGCTTGCAGAGCAGCCTGGTTTTAGTCATCATTAAAGTTTGACCCAAGAGCAATATAACATCCTTCCAGGAAAGTTCAAAACCTAAGTCATATTCTGAAAAGCATCTACATATCTGTCTGGGTCATCTGAAAATTTACTAAGAGCCTCCTCAATTTGTCTGCATTTCAGTGGGACCAAATTCACTAGGCATCTCTTGTAAGTTCATGCATACAGCAGGGACTCATCTTGGACATGAAGCTTTAGGAGGCAGTAGTTTTGAGATACAGGAGGATCCTGGATAAAGGAAGCAGGAAAGGTTATGTGGAATGATTTTAGCCATACAGCTTTCTCCAGTGGCACCTCTGCAGTCAGTTAAGGTGTAGCTTTGAACACACATATATCTTAAATAAGGAAGTGTAAGGCATCTGGGGGTGAGGTGGTTTGGTCCCACAAAATTACAACCAAAAGGAGAAAACTTAGGGCCAACATAGCCATCCCTTTCACATTTACAAAACTACATTGGTCCCTGATATAATAAAAGAAGCCCAGATGTAATGGCAGAAAAAAATTAGGCGAACAATATCCGCCTGTTCTAGTTCCCATGAGGTCCCTGACACACCTTGGGTCCAATTTTCTATTCTTTGCTTCCATCATTTTCAAAAAGCAAAAATAGCATTGCTCCCTGTCACAGTCTTTATATCTAAAGTTCATCCCCTCAAATACCAGCATTTCATCACATTGCATAAAAGTCTTCAACATGGAATACAAAGAAGGGATCACAACCATGGCAGCTTTGAAAGGAAGAAAATGCAATAAGAAATACTGGAAGTCTTCTGCCAATACCCTAATGGATGGTAGGGAACTGGAATCGGTCTGAGAGTCTTCTGATAACACCAAGGGGCAGCCTTGGCCAGAAATCTTCAATTACTCCCAAACTTAATCCAGCTCCATGCAGTGGCTTGACATTCATGAAAAGAAACCGGATCAGAACAGAGCCAACATACCCAACACCCAAGGACAATAGGGGATTCACTAAGCCATTCCAGCAAGCCTGTTCTCTGTGACTTGTAGAACAGCAGACACAATATTCACTTCTAAGTGGTTGACAGAGAGGCCTGTGTTGGTTTTGAGAGAGAGAAAATGACTTCAAGGATGAGAAGCCTCAGAAATGAAATAAGGAGACAGATCTACTTTCACTTAACCTTTTGAATTCATTAAACCAAGTCACATCACCATAATGTTGCAAAAGATTTTAACTCCATTGTGGGCTTAGACCAGCAACCTTGGGTTCTTGTCTCATGACCAAGAGATTACGAATTCAGACATCAAAATAATGG